>NC_081558.1:145145533-145147556 GCF_022355385.1 Mustela nigripes | reverse complement strand
CAACATCTTCCTAGGAACAACGCAAAAGGCAAGGGAAGCAAGGGAAAATAAATAAAATCTTAAAAAAAATAAAAAAGAGGTCAACCTCCTTAACAATATAACAAATCATTTTTTAATATTTAGTAAAAATAGTATCGTGCTGACTTTATATATATGATCACAGTCCCTATCTTTTCATTCTTTGTGAGATAAAAGGAAGCCAAGAAAATAGATGCACACATTTTTGCAAGGTCTTAGATGGAAAAGTCAATCTTGGTTAAGTGTGTATTGAGTTATTACCAAGAAGCTGACTTACTGGTCCATATTCACAGGAGAGGAAATCTATGTTTTATTCTTTTTTCATCACATTAAGCTCAGGGGAAAATGGAAAAACGGAAGTTCTCATAAGTCTACATCTCACGTCCATCATAAATATTACAATATGAGAATTTTCTCAGGGGTAAAATTAGGAAATATTGCAGAAGGCAAATATAATTAATAAACATAATTTAATGTGCCTATTATTTCCCAGAACTTCAGTGGTCATATCCAAAAACAACCCAATAATGTGAGCAATATACTTTCAAATGGAAAAAGAACAAAATGTTAAGTGCTGAGTAATTTCCTCTATTTTACTTTTATAAAATCTTGTTCTTTCATTATATATTTCATCTTAAATACTAATTTCTTCCTGTGTCTAAAATGTTCATTATATTACAACTTTTTCTCTTTGTCTCTTTTATGTATCAGGATGAGACAGTACCTTATTTAGAATGTCTTCTAGTGCTTTCTTATTTTTAGTCAAAAACCTTTCTTTCCCCATAAAAAAAGGGAAAACAAATCATAAACTTCCTAACACCTCCAACAAATCCACTTTCGGTCCACTGGCTACCACAGTCTGGGACACTTATATATCAATATGTTCCCTTTTTAATCAAAGGGAGGGATGGGAGACAAGAACAATTAATAAATCAAAATACCAGAACATACACTGGTCCAAGCACCACCTGATTCCCAAACTCCCCCTAAAATTGTAAATAAGGACCTTGTTATTTCACCTCTATTTATTCTATGTGGGTGAATTGCCCCTACCTGCATCAGGCATCATGCTCAGAACTAACATGGTTACAGTAGACACATCTGACTTAGGTTAAACGTTTCACTTCATTTTCCTTCATATGTTTATTGTTATAAAAATTGTGCCAAATCAGTGTACATTATCAACAGAATATTTATAAGAATAAAAATCAATTTAATTGGACCAGGATGGGACTGTGAAACTGGTATTTTTAAGTCCTTCAGGTGACTTTAATGAGGAATCAGATGGAGAATCTCTTCTCTATAGAACAGAGATTTGTAGATGGCAAAGTTGTGTGTTGAAGTACTTAATGTGGTTAGGTTTTTAGTTTTTTTGTTTTAATCTCAAAAACATGTTATATGATGAATCATATTATGTCATATCAAAGACTTTTAGTAAACAAATACTTTCTGACATTTATATCTTTGAATGATCAACCTCAACAAACATTTGATTACCACCAGTTTCTTTTTTTTTTTTTTAATTACTGGAAATGCAATATTTTGTTAAAGGATGTGAGTTAACAAAAAGTCAATCAGTCCAGCTCACAGTGACTTTCTTCTAGTTTACTATCTTAATCAGCCTTAAAACAGTGAAAATTCCTGTGTAGGTCTGAAGTTTTAAAAATGAGTTAATAAAGGAAACAAAATTCTGAAGTTTGAGATATTTTTATATCTCAAACCTGAGGTTTGATTCACATTAGATGCAACGTTCTATGCATTATTATAGTCAACCTACAACACAAGTTATTTAGAATGATTTGTTTATAAACAATTTATCACTTTATTTTTTTTCTTTTTTAAAGATTTTATTTATTTATTTGACAGACAGAGATCACAAGTAGGCAGAGAAGCAGGCAGAGAGAGAGGAAGGGAAGCAGGCCCCCTGCTGAGCAGAGAGCCCGATGTGGGACTCGATCCCAGGACCCTGAGATCATGACCTGAGCCGAAAGCAGT
The DNA here is from genome assembly GCF_022355385.1 of Mustela nigripes. Classification (NCBI taxonomy): domain Eukaryota; kingdom Metazoa; phylum Chordata; class Mammalia; order Carnivora; family Mustelidae; genus Mustela; species Mustela nigripes. The sequence goes on along the minus strand of NC_081558.1, from coordinate 145,145,543 downwards.
GGGTTAAGCC
>NC_081558.1:144934489-145145433 GCF_022355385.1 Mustela nigripes | reverse complement strand
GCAGGCAGAGAGAGAGGAAGGGAAGCAGGCCCCCTGCTGAGCAGAGAGCCCGATGTGGGACTCGATCCCAGGACCCTGAGATCATGACCTGAGCCGAAAGCAGTGGCTTAACCCACTGAGCCACCCAGGCGCCCAACAATTTATCACTTTAATATTAGGTTAGAAAACAAACAAAAAGATCACCTTCTGCCTTCCTTCCTCCCTCCCTTTCTTCTTTCCTTCCTTACGTGAGTTTATATATTTGTATTAGGTGGGTATTTATTTATGCGTTACTTCAGCAAAATTAACATCAATTCCTCACCCAAAACTGCTAGGCGTGGGAAATTAAAGAGAAAGTAGGACTGAAAAAAACAGGCAAAATCAGTTTTGAAATACATTATCTTTGCACACTTTAAAGCATAAAGATTTAGTGGATTCATTTTTTAAAAATTTTTAAATTTCATTTATTTATCAGAGAGATACAGAGCACAAGCAGAGGGAGCAACAGGCAGAGGGAGAAGCAGACTCCCCTTTGGGCAGGGAGCCCGATGCAGGATGCAGGGCTTGATGCAGGGGTCAATGCAGGGCTCAATCCCAGGACCCTGAGATCATGACTTGAGCTGAAGGCAGAGGTTTAACTAACTGAGCCACCCAGGTGCCCCAAAGCTTTAGTGGATTCAGGGAGCTGGTACATATGCCTTTTCAGTCAAGGATAATTTCAAAATAATAATGAAGTTGCTTGTCTCAATTAATTTTCTTTAACTGAACAGCAAATCAAAAGTATAAGATTACACATACTTGTTAAATACTTTGGCATCTTCAAATCATTTCTTACCTATTTAGAGGACTAGTTTATAGTTATGAAGAAGAAAAAGGAGGAAGGGGCAGATGAAAAGAAAAGCAAAGATTACAATTTCTGTTTATGGCAGTAGGGTAGACAACATAAACTGAAAACCTTCAAACAAACAGAGTTTCAGAAAATATGGAAAAGTATAAAATAATTCCTGTTAAAGGAATGGACGATCTATAAGAAAATAAAGGAAATCCCCAATGGCTGATATCAAAGAGGAGTATAAACTCCAGAGACATGAGAATAAACCGATTCTGGGAATATCCTGGGTATAGAGGCTAATCTCAGCAAAAAGAGGCTTAGAGCAGGAATGAGGCTTCAAGTCCATGCAATACAGAGATCTGGAGTAAAACTCACTCAAAAGCTAGGACCCACCATGAGCCATAGACTCAATGAAACTAAAAAGGGAAGAAAGAGAAAGAAAAGAAAGGGGGAAAAAAGAAAGGAAAAGAAAAGAACGGAAGGGAAAGGAAGAAAAGAAGAAAGGAGGAAAGAAAGAAAGAAAGAAAGAAAGAAAGAAAGAAAGAAAGAAAGAAAGGAAGGAAGGAAGGAAGGGGGGAGGGTGGGAGAGGGAGAGAAAGGAGAGGAGAGGAGAAGAAAAAGAAGAGAGAAAGAGAGATGAGAAAGGAGCTTATTTCTCTCAACCTAGGCTCTAGGATTTTAACAAAGTCTCCCTTAAGAATTAGTAAGCTTAGGCCAATCAGATTCAGGTTTAGGTAAAGGAATATATAAATTTGTGGAGAAAGTTACACAAGTATTGACTGATAACAATAATCAGCTCTAATAAGCTCATCACAAGAAAAAAAATTGTAACAATGGGTGGTGATGGATGCTAATTAAATGTGTGGTGATCATTTTGTATTACATACATATATTAAATCATTTGTTGTACATCTGAAACAAATATAATGTTATTTGTCAATTATATCTCAATAAATACTTAGATGAATGCACAATTTTCTAGAAAGATACAATTTCACACGTATACTTCATTTGGCATTTAAAAACTAAATCAGTAATTTAAAACCTCCCCTAAAAGAAACTTTATGCCTAGATTTGCAAGTGAGTTCTGCCAGACACTGAAGGAATAGATAATTTCAATTCTGTCAACTAATTCCAGTTAAGTGAAGTATAGAGAAATATTCTTCATTTTATGAAACTGCTATAATTTTGATACCAAATTACGTAAGTATAGGACGAAAAAGGAATAGACCAATCTCACTAATTAACAAAGATGTAGGTATCTTAGATCCAATATTAGCAAATAAAATCCAGCTAAGAATATAGAAAATAATACATGATAACCCAATTAGGTTCATCCTGGGAACAGAAAGATTGGATTATCATTTAAAAAGCAATTAACAGAATTCATCACATTAATAGGTAAAGGAAAAAATGACAATTTCAATGGATTTAGAAAAAACATTTAATAAAATTCAGCATCATACATCAGATTTAATAATTAGCAAGCAAGAATTAAAAAGGCAACTATCCAAAAATCTTTAGCAAAATATATGCTTGATGATGAAATAATGAAGCATTCTCTTTAAAGTAAGGAAAAGGATAAGACACTCCTTTTATTTCTCATTGTATAGTAGATCCAAGTCAGCATGACAGCATAAGTTTTAAATGTAGGTCTTAAGAAAGGAAATGCCAGACATATGGGAAGCATTGTAAAAGGCATGTGCAGAAGGTGTGAAGCTATTCCAATATGGTTGGAACATAAATTGTGAGAGAGGAGGAGAAGGCAATGAAAGGAGACAAGACTAGAAATACAGACAGGAACCTGGTCTTATGGAGCTTTGGGTTGAGACTGGGTTTTATCTTATAGATAATGAGGAGCCAATTTCAAGCCAGTGAATACCGTATCCATATTTTAGAGTGATCTCAATGGTAATAATGAAGAGGACTCTTTGAAGGGGGAAAGATTAAAGTACTTTTTCACTCAGGTAGGGAGAATCCAGACTTTGTCTTCACCTTGTATCCCCTTCACCTTGTATCCCCAGTGCTTCCAATATGTCTGACATTTAGAAGGTATTCAAAACATACTTGTCAATAATTGAACACTGTTAATAGGAAAATAAGGACATGCAGAGGAATGGGCAGTTTTTAGAGACGGGAAAAGTTAGCATGTTCAGGATTTGGTCATCCACTGAATGCAGAGATTGATATGTGCATGAATCAAAGATGTTAAATATTCTGGCCTGGGTGAGTGGTAGAACCATGATTAAGAGAGAAAATAAAGTAAGAGAATCTGATTTGAGGCATGAAAGAGAGGTTCCACTTTTATCAGACTGAGTTTGAAATGCTTATGGGATATCCAAGGTAAGAAGTTCCAGGGAAAAGTGGAAATAAGCTTCTGGAGTAAAAGAAAAGAATCACATATAATCACATATAATGATATATATGTGTAAATGTTCAGTAATTGCTTCAAGGTCCCAGATCAGTAATTCTGTATGTTAGAAAAGATGAGATTCTCTGGTATAAAGTAAAAATGTCTACCTTTCTTCTTCAGGAAAAATATTCCACATTGCTCACGAGGAAATGTCAATACTTTGGGATTTTATTGCTTTGGGTGGAGTTGGGGTAGAGTTGGGGGGGTAGGGGTATTGTTTATTTGATTTGGGTTTTAGCAGACTTGGCCATTGCCCACCCACCTACCTATCCATCTCCAAACACACTGAAACAGAACATTTTAATGAAAAATGCTTGCCCAAAGCCACTCAACAATCTTAATGAAATTTGACTGCTTCTTTTTCTAAAGTGAAGAGAACCAGAAATAGCACTAGAGTATAACTTGGTCATTGGACTATTACACCTGTGCTGTGAAAACAAATACAACCAATATTAACACAAGTGGTTTCAGAAGTCCCAGCTCTTTGCCTAATATTTTGATAATCTCTCCTCAAATATCTTGAAATCAGCAAAATCATTTGTAATTGAAGCACCTTTGTCAAATCCCTCACTTTAGAACAGTTTTTTTTTATTAGAAAATTAAAAATGAAAGTAATCTTTCCTCAGTTGGAAGAAGGATAGATTGTAATATGAAATAAGATTTTCTCAAGGAACTGCAGTATAAAAACAAATAAACAAGTATTCATCTATTTGGAAAGGCAGATGACCTCAGTACCTCTTGACCCTGAGTGAGTGGTTTTATGTTAGCCTGCTCATTCTTCTATTTTCATCTTTCATCTCCCTCACCAAACATTGTACATAACTGGGTTCTTCCAGCAATCTCAGCGTCATCAAGGAATCCATACTATGATGGTCCTTTCCTTTATTTCAGTTGTAATTGCTAATCAAAATTGTAGGCATCTGAAACCAGCCCCCATTCCATACAGCTACTTAAGATGCTGCTGTTTGTGACAACAGGAAATGAAGTCAGGAGAATGTTCTGGGTATCCCCCTTGCATTCTGCTTAGACATTTAACCCAATCCCAGGAGTGTTTTGTAAATATCTGTCCTCAAAATTAGCCATCTGTGACCTCTCAGTTCATGAAATTGGGTTAATACATGTGGATATGCTTTTTTTTTTTAAGATTACATTTAGTTATTTGACAGAGAGAGAGAGAGAGAGCACAAGTAAGCAGAGTGGCAGGCAGAGGGAGAGAGAGAAGCAGGCTCTCTGCTGAGCAGGGAGCCTGATGCGGGACTCAATCCCAGGACCCTGGAATCATGACCTGAGGCCAAGGCAGGTGCTTAACCAACTGAGCCACCCAGACGCCCCTGGATACACCTTTAAAAAAAAAAAATCTTTAACACCATGTTACATTTCCAGGTATATATAACAATTGTACATCTCTTTTCCCATTTTTTTTCCCTCTAACCAGCAAGTCAGGTTGTTTTTTAAAAAACAGTAGTGAAATATTTTAGCAAAACAATCTACACATGGTGGGAAAATAAACATTTCTCATGATTAAACTAGAACTCGCAGTCAAAATAAATAGCGATGTACAAAGGTCATTAAGATTATTTGTTACCAATCATTTGGAAGGTCAACAGTCAGCAGCATGGCTGTCATTTATATTCGTGGTTTTTGAACAATATGCACCAAGGAGGACATAAAAACCTACTTGTGGATATTTATGTAAGGCCTATCAAGAAATTATCTTGGCATTTGACATCTAAGCTACATTGAGGAAATACAAAAATTAAATATATATAGAGAGAGAATGAGAAATGGTAATGTGGAAGTTTACAAAAAAAATCAAAGAAAAATTGAATTAGTAATCAATAGTTATGTTTATGAGGAGGGAGAAAAAAGACAGTGAAACAGGTAGCAAGAGTGTGAATGAGAGAGAAAGGTGAATAAAAGATACTAAGAGGCAGTACCTTTATTGTAGCAGTAGATATGAGTTACCTTAGCAAAGGAGATACAAAACGGAAATAGTATAAGGACTATAAATGTTAAAAAAAAAAATCTTATTTCAATCTAAATTTACAACAAAACTTAGTCACCCTAAGACATTCAGAACATTCCTAGTATCTAATGACTAAATGCAGAGGTAAGCACATAGGGTGGGGTGATTACACTAAGACAACTGTTTCTTGTTTACACTTCTTTTTTTTTTTTTGCCTGTCTTTACATTTCATGTAGAGTATTATCGTAAAATCTGAGAAAATGCGAAAGACCACTGAGCAAGTCCTAACCCCTAAGAATAGAAACAAGATCAAAAAAAAAAAAGAATAGAAACAAGATCTATGAGGATTTTAATAACTAAATTAAATTCTGATATATTGTCTCAAGTGACAAAATAGTGAAAAAATGTTAACAAACACTAACAAATGCATATACAATGTGTGCTCATGAGACATTCTTGTTTTAAATCAATAGAAAATAATTATTCGCACCAGAGTCCGTATTGTTACAATAGCCTCCAATCTAGTCTTCCAGTGTCAATAACGACCTGTTCTTATCTTAGTCTGTTTGTGAGCCTTTTAAATTTAAGAGATCACATACTCCTCTGTTCAAAATCCACCAGCATAAAAGACAAGGACAACCATGCTCTTCAGGATTCATCCTCTGGCCCTCTGTTACCTACTCCCCTATTACTCCCATCCTGGCTCAATCGTACCCAGCCACACTGGCCAAACCATTCTTCAGATACTCCACCCATATTCCTGTCTGGGGCCTGTGCATTTGCTATTCGCCTACCTAGAACAATCTTTCTTCAGCTGCACTTGTTATTTTCCATAGAGGCTCTCCTTAGCCAACCTGTTGAAAATACCTATCCCTCCCTTTCTCTCCCCCTTCTCTGCTCTAATCTCCATAACACATAAGTCATATTTTATTTGTTTATTGGTTTCTTTCGCATAAAATAGTGCCTACTCTCAATAAATATTTTTGTTAATGAATACTCCATGTATCAATGAATTGCCAACTGCCTAACTGGCTTTATATAATACTTGGTATTTGACAGGACTATTTTAAGGTTTTGTTTTGTTTTGTTTTGTTTTGTTTTGTTTTGTTTTGTTTGCATATATTAACCCATTTAAATCCTCATAAGAACTCTATGAAAAAAGCTGTACTTAAAACATTAAATTTTGTTGTCCTTTTTTTCCTACATCCTCACTAGCAACTAGCAACAAAACTAATCCCATTTTATAATCAAGAAAACTGAGGTATAGAAATTTTAATTGTCCTGCCCAAGGACACAGAGCTAGTAAGTGGTACAGCCAGGATTCCAACCCAGGCAGTCCGCAGAGAGTTCCATACTCTTAATTCCCAAACTCCACTGCCTCTACATGAATGAATGAATGAAGACAGCCAGAACACCTGACATCTGATCAGTGTCTTGTGATTTACAAAACCTGTTCACACACATGATCCCATATGGAATACAGGGAAAGTATAGTGCCTTTGTTATTTTAATAGCAAAGAGATAGTATATTTTCTCTTTTTGATGAATTCAGTATACATTTTAAAACATCTCCATTTAATATTTGGGAATTATTTAGCACATAAGTGGTGCCAAGCCAGTCCCTAAAAGAAAAGAGATAAGAATTTATGAAACAAACCAATAGGTATTATGATAATTACTCTATTAGAAGCTTATATAATGGCCTACTGCATGCTTATAACTAATCTTGCTTAGGGTAGGGGAAGAAGAATTCAGGTGTTGTAATGGAAGGCAGCTCTAGAACACAGAGGATTGACAGACATTTGTTCTGCATTAAAGAGAGGAAAAAAAGCATTCCTGGTAGAAAACTTACCTGAGCCAACCATGAAGGAATGAAATCAAGAATAAGGCAGAAGTAAGTGAGACAGATAACTCAGTGTGAGGAAACTGTTCAGTGGGTATGAGAAAGTGACAAGAGAAAATACCTAAAATTTATAGTTGGGACAGGTTATAAATGAGATTGAACTTTTTCCTATATGCATTGGGAGGTTATCTAAATAATAACATCAAATTCACTCTTCAGGATTGTAGAGGATTTGAATGAGGCAAGATCTAAAAAAGAATCTGAAAACTCCCTGTAATTTTTGGAATATCCTGGGTAAAATCATGAGATGAGTATCAGTAACAAAGCTCATGGCTACGTTGGAAATTTATTAGTTTTTGCACAGAGTTGGCTTCTAAGCAACTTAGAAAAACAAAACAGCCCCTGGAGTGGGGTATGTCCCCTCTTGGGGAGCACAGAGGGAAGAAAGGCAAGTATAGAGGGAGTTACAAGCCAATTATGATGATAGAGGCCAAAGTAAACTATTTGACTCCAGTGGGCTAACGGCCCAGGAGGAAACTTAGTCCCTTTACTTCTGCAAATGCTCCTAAAAAAGTGATCTTTCCTTAAGCATTAAGTTTGTTCATTGCCTTTTTTCCCTTCCCACATACATACTAGGAACCAGTATGGAAACTAAACTCTAGCACTTCTTTGAGAAAAGGAATGTTAAATTAGATGTTTAGGAATCTTGTTAGATAATCAATTACTCTACATTTTATTCTGAATTAATGTCCCTTTTAAGTCAACTGCTCATAACGATTTTTTTTAAAGGCTTCCTGCTGAGCAGCGAGTCCAATGTGGAACTCAATCCCAGGACCCTGAAATCATGACCTGAGCTAAAGGCAGAGGCTTTAACCCACTGAGCCACCCAGGCACCCCGTGAATTATTTTTTTATCATCATGAATTCAGATATGCTGTTATCGTCACAGAGCTCTCCAAAACAGAAAAAGAGAGCAGCATTGCAGATGATCAATAAATCTCTAATGGTTTGATACTATTTCCAGGGTAGAGCCCTTATTTCCAGAATAAAGTTGTTTGTTTTTTAAAGGCCCCTGGAAAACAAAATTAGAAGGTCATTACAATATCCTATAATTTGTGTACCAATTTTTTTCTTAAAAATTTTTTATTCACTTTATCTCATTTAATCCTCACAAAAACTCCATGAGGTAGGTATTACTAGATCTGTTAAGCAGATGAGAAAACTTTATTTTAGTGGTCTTCCAACTTGTACTTGAAAATCATTTCCTGATGGCTTAAACTATTGTTTAAAAAAGTCTTTCCCTATTTTTATGGATGATCAAGATTCATTATCAACTTAAGTTTATTTACAGAGGCTTAAATGGCTTCCTCAAACACAAAACTGGTAGAGAGTAGCATTAGGGTAAAAATTCCTATCTTCTGAGTCTGAACCTGTTATTTCTGTCCAGTATCATGTCTCAGAGAATTCAATAATAATTCAAGTTACTTCCATAGTCAGTAGCCCATACTTAGCCATTCATGCTGCATTGTGTGTGTGTGTGTGTGTGTGATATTATTCTAAAAGTTGAAAGTTTTTAAATTTCATTAATCCAGATAGTTTCAGTGAAATCATCTAATACCCAGATGCCAATCTGGACCCAGATTTACCTGGGAAGAAAGAAATACCTAAAGAGAAAGTGTTTCTTAACCAAACTATTATAATATAGAAGGTAAATTAAATAAGATTTGCATGTCTTATTGTACAAATAGAAGTCCATGTCCTCAAATTTAAATAATTTCTAATCTACTATAGTCAAGGCAATGTTGCCCAAGAAACCTTTAACAATCCCTTAGATCTGAATTCTCTAAGAATGCCTATATTACAAAGAAGAATTATAGATCCTTTTATATTTGTGGCTCATTTTTCAATCAAAATCAAACTTCCCAATCAAAATTTAAGCTTGGGAAGAGCAAGGACAATATCTTGCTCTTTACTAGAACTCTCCACATTCTGTAGACCAGTACCAGGCATAAGGATTGAGATTTGCTGAATGTTTGTTGAGTTCTTAGAAAACACAAATTCTCAGCAAATGCAGAGCTGAGGAGGGAGAGTCAGTTGATCAATGATGCAGGTTATAAATTATCCATTTAGTAAAAAGAAACAGTCATGCAGAACTTGTACGAAGAAAGAGCTTTCTAACTGCAGAATTTATTTTATTTCATTGTAAAGTAATAAAATCACATTTCCTTATCCTAATGTGTGATTCAGACTTATTACTAATTCAGAGAGTCTTTGGATCTAATTAGTAGATTTTATTGTTTTTATTTTTTTAAACATATGTACAGCCAAGTTCCAAAGATGTGTCTTTTCTTTTTTAACATTCATTTAAACTATTCTTTGCACATCACTGAACTCAGCATCTTGTAATTCTTATAACTATTATGGAGTATGCAATTGACTTCTTTTATGAAGAACTGAAAATAGAGAGTTATTCTGTTGAAATAAAGACTTGAAACTCTGAAGAGTGTTCTGTCATTGCTTTCCATTTCACTTGCTATCTTTACATTCTGGTGATTAGGTTGTTTGAAAACTTCCAAATCAGCATAAAGAAACCAGAACGCTCTGTGTTCTGACAGAGATACTTATAACGTTTCTCTGATTTAAATTATATACCCAGAGGGCAGAAATAGAGATTTCTCTATTCTGGATAAAATATAACTCAGGCACCAAATAATATATAATAAAAGTAATGACAGTACTTCCTCATCTCTTGTTAGTGTTTGAAACAGCATCAAGGAAGACAGTATCTTGGGAATTTTTTTAGTGTTCATTTGTCTTGAAACATATTATACTTCTTCCTTTAGAACATTTCATGTATATTTTTGTTTATTTTCAGAAAGTGCTGTTATAGTATTTCTAAAGCTAGAAATCACTTAAGAGGGGCAAGTGGGTGACTCAGTCTATTAGGCCTTCGACTCTTGATTTTTGGATCAGGTCATGATCTCAAGGTCATGAGATGGAATCTTGCATTGGACTCTGGGCTCAGCACTGAATGTGCTTGGATTCTCTCTCTCCCTTTCTCTCTGCCCCTCCCCCCATCCCTGCTCATGCTCTATAAATAAATAAATAAATAAGTAAATAAAGTCTTTAAAAAAAGAAACAAAGAAATCACTCAGGAAGTAGATTGGTTTACTTTTCTTCTGATGTCTTTTTGTTTCCCCCTTATAAAAAGTGCTAGATAAAGCTAGAGGGGGAAAAATACACATATACTATCGCTGCATAACAAACTAATGCCAAATTTCATGGTCTAAAGTAACAACCAGTTTATCTGCTCATGGATCTTGTGGGACTGGAGCAGGGCTCATCAGGAATGACTTGTCTCTCTTCCACATCCAGGACTCTGAGAATTCAAGGCTAGGGACTCAAGATGGCTGCATACTGAAATCATGTAGAGGTTTCTTGTCTTAAGATGGCTGGTGCCTGAGCTGGGATGACTTACAGACTGTAACTGTCAACAAGAGTGCTGATATGCAGTCTCTCCATATGACTTCACTTCTTCATCACATGGCCACCTTACTGTCCCTGGATCTCTTATCTGGTGCTCATAGCTCCAAGAGATAGTGTTCCAGTAAACCAAGGGAAGACAGCAGAAGCCTTAGAAATCACACAGCATTACTTCTGCTGTATTCCATCAGTCTGAGCAGATTCAAAGTCCACCCAGACTCAAAGAAAGGGAAAGTGATGCAGGCGTGGCAAGCTTACATTGTAAAAGAGCATGTGTAAGAGACAATATGCTGTCGCCATCTTTGGGAAATCAAATCTGCCACAAATGGACTCAATCTTTCATGTCTGTCTCTACCGGCTGCATGAGTAGAACTTGCTTGATGGAGAAGTTTTGCTTAGCTGTGTTGCCTTTTTATCTCTCGTATCAATTAGCACTTGCTACATTTAGCATTCAACAAATGTTTATTGAACCTGAATTGGAATTTCCCATTAGCCTTTCCAGTGAGGTCCCAGGAAAACTTTCACTTGCTGTCGCAAGAGATAATGACATTTCTGCCATTATGAAAATGATAGTGAATATTAATGTTTCAGCTATCTCAGTTGCAGGCATATAACTGCATTACATTCATGTATCACCTTTCTTAAAAGGAGTATTGCTTAGCCCAGACTGATGTAAGTCATGCTTGTTGTCCAGTCCCTGGTATGCAAACTACAAAGGTGCGTCCTTGAGTAAGTTACTCACTGAGCTTCAGTTTTCCCATCAGTAAAATGAGGAAAACACTGCTGACTCAAAGGAACAGAAGTGAGCAAGCACATCTGTAGAGCCAGCTTGAAAATGCTGTATCAAAGATCAGAGGGGAGTCGAGTATAATTAGGCTGTCCGTTTATAATATGTCAGCCCAAAAGGGATGTCTTTTCTAATTTGCACTAATCACTATATGTACTAGTGGAGGCCGTTGTGGCACTGTAAAAACAAAACAAACAAAGCAAGCAGCAATAGAAGTATTGTCACTAACTACATGAAATTTAATGATTTTTTATTTTATTTTTATTTTAATGATTTTATTTAATGTATTTAATTTTTGCTCCCTTCCATTTTGCCTCCATTTTACCAGTCCAACTAGCTAATGAGGCCTGCATACAGTAAAAGAAAAATCCATACATATTTAGTACCAAATTTGGGTTTATTACACTGAGGCTCCCGAGCTATATTAACAAGAGTCACTCTTCAATTTATAATATATGCCTCCTACTATGCTAGAATATGCTCATATTTAGAAATGATCAAAGTGTTCTCTTAGGTGTAAAAAGATGACATCCGTCTTGAAATTTGTTTTCCTCAAAATCTTGAAATAAATGTAAGCAAAGGTCCAACTAGACTCTCAAAAATGAGTTGAGGTATCAGATTCTCCAAAGTAGATTTACATTTCTAGGCCAAGATAACATTTTTCATAGGTGTTTAAACTCCACAGATGAGAATTTGAGACATTCTCCATAACTGGTAGAACATGTGGCCCTATTTCCCACCCCAGTCTGTGGAGGCAGCTGGCTTTGATGATTCCATTTGCACCAATATTAAAAATCAAACTTGATCAGAACTCAAAATGGGTCCTTTTGGTGCCCATTAGAAAGCACCAGTGCAGCTTGAAATCATCACCTAATGGAACAAAAAGCATTTTGAATCTTAGGCTTATTACTGAACTGTCTCGGGTGTATCTTAAAAGAGCTAAGAGTTTGCTTAAAAGGAATTACAAGTGGCTATTTTCCAAAGAAGAGTTCACACAGACACACACACAAACTGCAATCTGCTTTTGCTCCAAATAAGGAACTTGTTGGTACCCTTCACTACACAGTATCTCCCCCACCATGCAACTACAAACATCTCTGCCTAATATTTACTTTGCTAAAATCTCTAATCTGAAAATTAACATTAAATTAGCAAATTAGGTTGAGCCAGCAAGAACACAACATTTTATTTCCTATGCTTGAAATAAAAATATTTCCAATAAGATCAACATATACTCTGTCTTCTGTAGGAGTTGCAATTAAGAAGGCAAACCTCCACTGACCACATTAAGTTCTCTACCAAACTCTCTACTACCTTTCAAGTGTATTTACATTTCAGAATTTGGCCTTTGAAGCCTTGTCTATGTCCAAGCATAACACATTTATAAAGATAGGATATTTTTGATTGTTAAATATACCTGAGCTCCCTCTTCTCTTCTCATCTCTCAAAATTAACTTTTTTAGCATCTGATCATCTGTTTAACAATTAATAGTTGTCAGAGGGTGGGAGAAATAGGGAGAGGGTACAAATTTTCAATTACAAAATGAATAAGGTCTGAGTATCTAATACATAGTATGGTGGCTATAGTTGATAATACTGTATTGTATAATCAAAATTTGCTAAGAGAATAGGTCTTAGGTGCTCTCACCAACCCCCTCCCCCCAAAAAAGGTAAATATGTGAGGTGATGGATTAAAATGATTATGACAATATTTTCACAATGTATACATATATTAAATAATCATGTTGTACAATACAATTTTATTTGTCAATTACACCTCAGTAAAGTTAAAAAATAGTAATAGTTGTCAATTAATCTTGCTGTCTTTTACAGGTCATCAGGGAAATAAAAGAAGAGATATTTTTCTAATGCCACAATACCTAGCCCAGGTTTACAATTGGCCTCTTTTCCTTTCTTCTGTGATCTAGGGGATAGTAACCTGCTCCCTTCCTTTCCCTACCTCTCTTAATGGAAGGGCAAATCAGGACAAAAATACCCTTTCTCTGCCCCAAAGTCTGCCTTACTGCTCCTTATCTAGATCATAACACCTTGGACTCCAAGGGAGATTTAAGCAATTTTTAACTAAAATATTCCAGCAAGAATCATAGAACTTGATGGAAGGAAGAGCATACCACTAGTTTAGCCAATAAACTCCTTTGAGCTCCATAAGGATCAAGGCCTGGTTGCTCAGCCCATGTGTTCTCCCTGGTCCCATAATTTATTTCCCCCCACCTCCAAATTTCTACACTTGAAGCCCTTCTTGGCTCTTTCCATCTCCTGATAAACCACCGTTTCTCTTAGGACTGTGAACATCCATCCTCTAGTGCTGACCTGGGTCTTACAAATACGTTTTCTATCTGAGGTATTTTCCAGATCTCTGTAGTTCTCCACTTCTCTTTAGGAGAAGACTGAGCTGAGGGATAGGAGAGGAGGATTATGGTGGGGTGTTTTTTGTTTTTTTTTTTAAGATTTTATTTATTTCGTTTGACAGACAGAGATCACAAGCAGGCAGAGAGGCAGGCAGAGAGAGAGAGAGAGGAGGAAGCAGGCTCCCCGCTGAGCAGAGAGCCGGACACAAGACTCGATCCCAGGACCCTGAGATCATGACCCAAGCCAAAGGCAGCGGCCCAACCCACTGAGCCACCCAGGCGCCCCCTGTTTTCACTCCACACTATGGCTGATTTTCTTATAAAAGTGTCTGAAATCAAACGCGGCTTGGCATCAGGGGATTAATTTCTTCCAAAGAGCATCTTTAGTTTTAAACATATTTTTTTATTACTGATGATCTTGATCTTATGCCACAAGAAATAAATCCCTGGCCTTGTTATATTCCTTTCCTACTCTGAGTTTTACTGCACAGTGCTACTAGATTTATTGAAGATGTTTCTTTCTAAAGAATCCAGGAAAATGGTATTGAGAACATCTCTCAGAACATTATATTCAGAACACCCTCTTTCTGGTCCACCAGGTCACTTGCATACTAGAAAAGTGTGGGAAGAATTTCAAGTCATCCTGCAGAACCTGAAGAAATACCTCTAACTCTTTCTGGACCTATATTAGTACTGTAGAAAGGTAAGATTTTAAGGCCACCTATAGATTTTTAATTCTCAGTATGATTTTTACCTTCCCTAGGGACTCCTATCTGTGCTGCATGTTGAAAAGCCCATTGTTTAGGTGATTCAGCATCATCTCCTAAACTCATTGTAACTCTGGAAATCCTTATATATATTAGTAATATAACCACAGAGTCTTCCTAAATTCTAAGTGTAAGCTTTTTAAAATTTTTTTTTTATTTTTTATAAACATATAATGTATTATTAGCCTCAGGGGTATAGGTCTGTGACTCGCCAGGTTTACACACTTCACAGCACTCACCATAGCACTACCCTCCCCAATGTCCATGACCCCACCACCCTCTCCCTACCCCCTCCCCCTGGTCACCCTCAGTTTTTTTTGTGATGGTAAGAGTCTCTTATGGTTTGTCTCCCTCCCAATCCCATCTTGTTTCATTTACTCTTTTCTTATCCCTCAAACCCCCCACACTGCATCTCCACTTCCTCATATCAAGGAGATCATATGATAATTGTCTTTCTCCAATTGACTTATTTTGCTAAGCATAATACCCTCTAGTTCCATCCACATCATCGCAAATGGCAAGATTTCATTTCTTTTGATGGCTGCATAGTATTCCATTGTGTTTATACATCACATCTTCTTTATCCATTCATCTATTGATGGGCATCTAGGTTCCATACTCAATATGTTTAAGAAAAATAAATGCAAAGTAATAAAAATATTTCATATGAACATTTAACTCCTCAGGATTCAACTCTGTGGTCTACACAAAGGAGGGAGGAAGAATCAGGAAGTGAGAATGATTGAAAGCATAGCTCAGTGGTTTTACCTGATTTTCCTCTCAAGGTATAGGTACCTGCTGTTGGTGTGAAAAGGAAGATGGAAATCGAGAATCTTTACTAACTAGTCCAAGCCATCTTAGTGAGACCTCACTGCAACCGAAGGCAAGTTCAAGGCCAACTTTAACTACATGTGATCTTCCCTTGCACCTAGGAGACTTCAACCCAAGGAAGTGATGGACTCCTCCATATACTTTCATTTCCTTCCTATCCAGCACACTGAAGACTCCAAAGTGGCTCTGCTGCCTGAGATAGCTCTGAGGAGTCCACTGCAATTCCTACTTCAAAAGACCTATGCCACTTGTACTGGCTCACTCCCAAAACTTTCACCTTTGTGAAGTTTTCCATTGTCTTTCCAATGTAAGATAAGTTTGTAAAATATTTTCAAATAAATTGGATTTCTTTCCCTCCCCCCAAAAAGAGAAATAGAATGAAAAAATGTTAGACAATAGTTCTTTAAAAAAAAATTATTTGGCACCTGGGTGGCTTAGTCAGTTAAGCGTCTGCCTTCTGCTCAGGTTTTGATCTCAGGGTCTTGTGATCAAGCCCCATATCAGGCTCTCTGCTCTCTCTCTCTCTCAAATAAATAGATAAAATCTTTTAAAAAATTAAAATTTAAAAATACTTACTTATTTGAGAGAGAGAGAGAGCAAGTGCGTGTGCACACATACATAAGAAGGGAGAGGGGTAAAGGGATAAGGAGAGAATCCTCAGACAGCTCTCTGGGGATTGTGGACCCCAAAGCTGGGCTCAATCTCATGAGTTGGAATCATGACTCAAGCTGAAATCAAGACTCAAAGGCTTTACCAACTGAGTCACCCAGGTGCCCCATACATAATGGTTCTTTTGAGTGTAAGATTATGGGTGATCTTTTATCTGTCACTACATTTTTCTAAATTTTCCAATCATACTCATAAGTTTTATTTTTTTGATAACATAAAAAAAAGGAGTTAAATTTAAGAATGATCTCCTGGACAGATCTAAATGTTTGTTGGTATTTTATATATGATACTTCCCTGACCTAAGTAAAGATGATCAATAAGGGCTACAAAGGGAAATGATGAGACAAGTATTTTTATTGTAAAGTTTTCTGAAAAGCATTAGGACAAGTTTGTCATGTATGTATTAGAGAAGAAATTTAGTAAAAAGGTAACAGTTCTTCCTCATGTTTATAATTTCTTGTCTAGTTCTCTCTGAGTTAACAGAAAAATTAGAGTAATTGATTCTTAACTATAAGATTTTCCTTGGTTTAGGCAATGCAGAATAAATTAAAATTAGCCTGTTTGCACTGAGCTAAAATTGGCTTTATGCATCAAAATCTTATTTTCAGATCATAATTTTGAAAACTATAAAATAGGAATGGAAAAGAATAATTAGTTACTGAGTACTATTATGAGCCTAGTTATATCCTAGATATTCACACACATTATTTTCTTTGATTTTACCAAAAACCCCAAGGGTATTATCTTTACTTTATAGCTGAATGAAGGGAAGCTTAAAAAATTTAACTTTACTAGGGTCATATAACTAGAAAACAGAAGTGACAAGATTCAAAACAGATTGTTCTGATTCAAAGTCTTTCCTGGAAACCAAAATGAAAGCAAATAGTTTATAAATAGTAATCTATTTTGAGATTAGAATCAAGATGAGATAGAGGCCACTTAAGACATTTTTTCCTGGGTAATATTTTGGATCATGTGCTTTTAGGCAGATACTGCTTAATTGCATGTGTCTCCTCTAATTTTCAAGCTTAGCAGGGCAATAATGATCAGAGCAATTATCTTCTTTTTTTTTTTCTTTTATAGTTTTTACTGTCTTAGGTACTTAACTCACTTTATTCCCAGAGCAATATCAAATAAGTATTATTATTATTATTATTAATATTTATATTTAAGGAAAAATCATAAGACTGCTGAAGACTTAAGGTGCTTTTCAGGTTAATGGATTAGAGACCTGGGACCACTGGAAAACTGACTTACAAAACAACTTAAACTTCATGAGAAACTGCAAGGCATCTTCCTTATCCTAGTTTCAAGGATGAGGGAATATAGCCAAGAGATGAAAAGCTCACTAAAATACCTTATACATTTAAGAAAGAGGAAAAAGCTTTAATATTTTTGTTGATCTATCTTACTGCCCATTAAATGTCTTTCTAGTAGTCAGCAGCATTTAATATTTTCTTTTCTATAAACTCTTCCAAAGCAAATTAGCCTTCAAAGATGACCACTCTGTTAAACTTCTGAGTATCTTGAGGTAGGATTATGTTGCCTTGTTCTTGCTCTTGGGAGATAATTTGAGGAGTGCTTTTGTTGTTATAATTGTGTTATTTGGGCCTGGTAAGTAGGTTACTCTTTGTTATAAACTTATTTAAAATGTTTTAAGTTGGAAATAAATAAAGTAGTGTTTCAAAGTGTATCTTATAAGGTGTTTCAAAATTGTTATGCTTTGAGATTTAGAAATATAAGTTTGTCCATTTCCTTACTATTTTTTAAAAAGTGGTTTATCAAATATCTTATAGTAAATAGTTGTTTTCCTCTAGTCAAAAAGAAATGGCTTGATATTTGAGTGTTTGGAGATTATTTATTTGAGGAATCTAGAATCCCCATTGTATGAATTAATGATAATATTTTAGACATATCTTTTTCAAAAGTAATTGATATTGAATCCATAAATCTAATATTGGGGATAATGAAAATTAGAAGCAAATGGGTAAAGGTGCAAATAACCTTCATATCATATAATAATTATCTAAAGTATCTACATAAAACTTGAGTAGACTTCTATAGACTTCAATAAGTTCCATAAAAATATATGTGCACATATATTTTTCTAGTTATGATAATATTGGAACTGGAAGAAAATTAAATATTAATATATAATACATTATGAAGATAAATTATTTATACAATAGCATATTGAGGGAACCAGAACATAAATTTAAGAAATAAATGGATTTTTTCACATCTATATGAAAAAGAAATATTTATTTTTGTTATATAAAAGGAGCTTTTATAAAATGATTTTCAGACACCAATTTTGTTGTCTTCTTTAAGAAACATTTAAACCATTGAATTTATAGATATATATGGTAGTTATTAGTTGTTCAAAACTGATATTTTTTGTGGGGAATCATATATTCATTGTCTCGTGTGCACAGAATTTCATACTCTTTGTCCTAGTCCATCACTGGACTATCTAAGTATGTAAGTTAATTTCAAATACAAATCATGAAATGGCAGTAAGTGCCTGGGTGACAACATTTGATAGATCAAAGATCTATAGATAATAACAATTAGAAGAGCTCAATGATTGTCAGGATTAGCAGGGTGACAACAGTCATGACGAAAATATTGGATATCTGAACAATACAGGTAACTTTTTCATGATGTACAATTTTCAACTATTTATGATGGTAAATACAAAGCATTCCTTCCTGTGATTTCTTGTTTAAGGAAGGAAGTACTTATAAATTGACAATGATTAATAAATAAATGTTTATCATGGCATTTGACATTCATGTTCTTTTTCCTTCCAATTCAACATGAAGTCACTTAGCCAGCCAAGTAATACTGGTTGAAGCAAAGTATGATAAATATATTTATTTACTTTTCTGCAGTAATTTCTGTGACTGACATGCCATACTCAGGTAGTGGATTTAGAAATCCTCTCAAGGCCATGTTTGGCTTTCTAGGATAGAACTTCTTAACTGGGGCACCATAGCAGGCTGGTGTGCGAAATGTAGGATTGAGATGCCTCAATATTATTATATTCTCAACCTCTAGGGCAGCCAGATGGAGGTGGAGCTGAGTCATCTTAGAATTACCATTTTCTACTGTGCCACAGCTTGATAAAAGTAGGGACTCTGACACTCAAGGTAGCCAACACTAAAGGGTGTTCTTTTGCTAAGTCACGTCAGCCTTTTAAGTTGTCAATGAAGAAAAGGTCCCTTATACTTTTTTTAAGTTAAACTTTTGTTTTGAGATAATTATATATTCATAAGCAGATGTAAGAAATAATTTAGAATGCCCATGTATCTTTAATCCCATTTCCCTCACTTAGTGACATTTTTCAAAAACTATAGCACAAAGAAATATCCAGAATATTGACATTGACAGTCCGTCAAAATACATAACAATTTCATCACCACAAAGAACCTTCCTCTGGCTCTTCATAACCACACCCACCCCACCCCCTACATCCCTAACACCTAGAAACCATCAATCTGTCCTTATTTCTTCTTATGTTCTAAAGTTTCAATGCATTGTAGTTTTAACTTGCATTTCATTGATAACTAAAGTCAAGCATCTTTTAATGTGCTTGCAGGCTATTTTTGGAGAAATGTGTATTCAATTCCTTTGCTTATTTTTAAATTGGATTGTTTATATTTTTTAGCTGTAATCTCTTATCAGACATACAATATTTTCTCTGATTCTGTGGGTTGCCTTTTCATTTGATGATATCCTTTGAAGTACAGAAAGTTTTAATTTTGATGGTGTCTGGTTCTTTATCTATTTTTTCTTTCACTGCTTGTTAGTTCAGTTCATTCCAAGAAAGTTTTGCCTAACCCAAGATGATGAAGATTTATTCCTGTATGATGTTTCTTTTAAAAAAAAAGAAAAAAAAAGACATTTTATTTGAGAAAGAGAGAGACCACAAACAAGGGGTGGGACAAAGGGAGAGGGAGCATGAGAATCCTCAAGCAGACTACCTGCTGAGTGGTCTCCAGGCCAAAATCAAGACCCTGAGAATAACCTGAGCCAAAATCAAGAGTCCGACACTCAACTGACTGAGCCACCCATGCATCCCCCCTATATTTGCTTCTAAGAGATAATTTTTCATGTACAAATTAGTTTTTCTGTATGATGTAAGGATGGGTACAGTATCATTCTTTCACATGGGATGTCCAATTGTCCCAGGCTTGTTTGTTGAAATGACTATTCCTTCTCTTATTGAATTGTCTTTGGATCATTGTTGAAAATCAACTGACCATAAAATATTCTATCCATATAATGTATTTCATTCATTGATTTCAATATGGTGAACCAACCTGGCATTCCTTGAATAAATCCTACTTGATCATAGTATTTAATCCTTTTTATATGGTTTGGATTCTGTTTGCTAGTATTTTTCTGGAGATTTTTGTATCTACATTCATAAAAGATAATGGTCTGTCATTTTCTTATCTTGGATTTTCTCTGGTTTGGTATGAGGGTAAACTTGACTTCTCAAGATGAGTTGGGAAATGTTCTCCCCTATTGTATTTTTGGAAGAGTTTGTGAGAATTTGTATCAATATTATTCTTTAATTATTTGGTAGAATTTACCAATGAAGTTATCTGATTCTGGGCTTTTGTTTTGGGGAAGTTTTAAATTGCCAATTCAATTTCTTTATATGTTATAGGTCTATTCGGGTGTTCTAATTCTTCTTGAGTCAGTTTCAGTAATTTGTGTTTTTCTAGGAATTTGTCCATTTCATCTAAGTTATCTAATTGTTGGCACATGGTTTTTCATAGTATTTTTTATAAACACTTGTATCTGTGAGGTTTAAACTAATGTCCCCACTTTCATTCCTGATTTTGGTAATTTGAGTCCTATTTTTTTTTCCTTCATCAGTTCAGCTAAACGTTTGTCAATTTTGTTGATCTTTACAAAGAATCAACTTTTGCTTTTATTTTCTCTATTGTTTTTCTAGTCTCTGTTTCATTATTTTTCTACTCTAATCTTTATTATTCCTTTGTTTCCAGTCTATTAGGGTTAATTTGCTCTTTTCCCAGTGTCTTAAAGTTAAAAAGTTGGATTATTAATTTGAGATCTTTCTTCTTTAAAGTTTTACAGCTCTATATTTCTCTCTAAAAATGTCTTTCATTGCATCCTCTGAGTTTCAATATGTTGTTTTCCTTTTCATTTATGTAAAAGTATTTTCAAATGTCCTTTCTGATTTATTCTTAACCCACTGGTTACTTAAGGGTGTGTTGTTCAATTTCCACATATTTGTAAATTTCCCCATATTAATTTCTAAATTGATTCCATTATGAATATAAAACATACTCAGTATGATTTTGGTCTTCTAAAATTTATTGAGGCTTGGGCACCTGGGTGGCTCAGTGAGTTGGGCCTCTGCCTCCGGCTTGGGTCATGATCTCAGGGTCCTGGGATCGAGCCCCACATTGGGCTCTCTCTTCAGCGGGGAGCCTGCTTCTCCCTCTCTTTCTGCCTACTTGTGATCTCTCTCTCTGTCATATAAGTAAATAAAATCTTTAAAAAAAAATTTATTGAAGCCTAGCATATGGTCTATCCTGGGGAATTGACCATGTGTCCTCAGAAGAATGTGTATCCTGCTGATTTGGGGTGAAATGTTCTTTCAATATTTCTTAGGTCTAGTCAGTTTAGTGTCGTCCAAGTCATGTATCTCCCAGTCTTTTGCCCTGTTATGTTGACCGTTATTGAAAATAAGGCTCTAAAGACTCCCAACTCTTATTGTGGAACCTTCTATTTCTCCCTTCAATTCAGCCAGTTTTGCTTCAAGTATTTTGGGATGAAGTACATATATGTGAGGTACATATGTTTATAAAGGTACATATTCCTGATGGAATTACTTTCATAATTATGAACTGAGTACTTGACCTCATTATCTTTGTTTTAAAGTATATTTCATCTGATATTAATATAGCCATGTCAGATTTTCTATTGGTACTGTTTATATAATACCTTTTTTCGTTATTTTACTTCCTACTTGTTTCTGTCTTTAAATGTAAAATGTGTCTCCTGCAGACACTATGTCACCTAAACAACTGTCTTTAAAAAAAGAAAAAAAAAAAAAAGCCGAATTATGATAGTATTTTAACAGACAAACCTGAAAAAGGCAACCATTTTTTATATAAAAACAGTAGGCACTTGGGGTTCACACATTTCTTGAAATTGCAAGCAATCTTTAAGGGCTATGACAAGTGGTTTTATTTTGCTTTGCTTTGCTTGTTTTGCTTTGTTTTGTTTTGTTTTGTTTTGTTTTGTTTTGCTGAGCCACAAATGTAACAACCCACTTAGGGAGGCTGGTGTGTATGACTAGACCTCTTAACACAGTTTAACTTAGCAGATTTCTAGACTGCAGAATTTCACAAACTGTTCTTTTTTTAATTGGAAGGATAGATGGGCCAAGGGTAACTTTTATGTTGCCAAATAATCGTCTCAAGTAAAAATAAATAAATAAATAAATAACTGCCACCTACCACCTCCATAATTTTCAAACTTACTGGCCATAAATTGAATTTGGAAGGGTATATTCTCTTTTAAAAGGACAATTTTCCTTCTTTTTTTTTCCCCCTCATGTTTGGCAAAATCTGTTATTTTAGCTTCATACTGATTCCCAGAGCTGTGGTGTGATCATTAGCCTGCCATCTAATTGAATGCCTTTAGCCCCAGCCTCTGTGTTATTATTCACCATTCCTTACAAGCTGCCATGATACTGGAACTCTTGAGAAGTGTCACACCTGCATTCTATTGAGAGAGGGGGCCATTGAGCCAAGAATGTTGAAAAAACTTAAAAACAAATGTAATATATGAGAAGAAGACAGGGGCACCTGAGTGAGAGTCAGTTCAGCATCTGCCTTCAGCTCAGGTCATGATCCCTGGGTTCTGAGATCGAGCCCCACATCAGGCTCCCTGCTCAGCGGGTAGCCTACACCTCTCTTGGCGCTCTGCCTACTGCTCCCCCTCCTTGTGTGCTCTCTCTCTCTCTCTTGCTCTTAAATGAAAAAATAAAATCACCTTTAAAAAAAGAAGAGGAAGTAACTGTTTATGGAACTGTTTTAAGCATTATTACCAAAGGTGAGGTATCTTCTAAATATAAAAGCAGCGTGTCCTACCAGGCATTAACATTTTCTGTTTTATATGATTTTATTTATTTTAGAGAGAGAGAGAGCAGGAGGAGAGAGCAGAGGGAGGGGCAGGAGGAGAGAATCTTGAGCAGACTCTATGCTGACTGTGGAGTGTGACACCAGTCTCAATCCTACATCCCTGAGATCATGACCTCAAGATCTCAAGAGTTGGACATTTAACCAACTGAGCTAACCAGGTACCCCCAAATTTTCCATTTTAATGAATGATGTGAATTTTAAGATATGGTTGTCATTCATTCTTGATGATTACATATGTGGTCATAAATAAATGTGATTAGTATTTAAAATATGTATCATAGAGACATTAAGGTAATATGACAAAAAGTGGGAAGAATATTAATAATATAGGGTCACTTAACATTCTCTAAATCTTTATTCTGTATATTTATTACATAGGAAAGGCTGCTTTCCATTTTTTCTCTCATCATAGGCCTCCTTTTAGATGCATTTTACATGCAATGCTGTTTTCATTTTTGTTTCCTAAATATTCATCCATTTATTAAGTGTGGTCTCCTGAGTCCGAGAAATGAATTTATGATCTTCATACTAGTATCCGAGAATGGAAACTAATTAATGTCAAACATATTATACATAAAAGACTCCTTTTTTGAAATGTTTAGTTACAACTTCCAGAAAGAGGGCAAAGTTCAAACACTGAGTAAGAAAATAAATTTCTATTTATACTGAAATTTGTCTAAATACATGATCCAATGAAAGATAACTTCTCCACACACATGAGTCTTATTTTTGAATTAAGCCAGAAAAAACACTCTGATGGGTTTTGAAGAATGAGTTATATCATGTTAGTTAAATTATTCATAAACTTTTTTGAATGGGAAAAATTTTCTAAATCCTATCCAAAAAACAATAGCCACACATGTGGTGGGTGCTTTTTACCTTATCCTCTAACCAACCCTGGCCTGTAAATATAGTAATTTCTGTTTTACAGAAGAGAAAACTGTGTTACCAAATGGCTAAGTAATGTTTCAAATTCACATATTTTTCTCTCTCATTTGTCCTTTCTTATTCATTTTATTTATTTGTATTCTACTGAAGAATTCTTTAGAGATTTGTAATTAAAGTCACATCGAGGTGACACAGCTGAGATTCAAACTGACTTTACATCCACTTACTTTTCACCATACCTCTTTCAAATATGGTCTTAAATCTATGGAATAAGCCAGAACAACACCTAATTTCCTAAGTTTAACTACCAACTACTTCAAGTGAACACATTTTAATTTCAAACAATATAGGTTAAAATTTTAAAAAAAGTAACATATAGTGGGAAAAAAATTGGTGTTTGAAATTTTAAAAATCTGTTCCAACCCTATGTCCAATACCTATAAGGTAAAAAATTTAAAACAAATCACTTGATTTTTATAAAATTTACCTGTCTCTTTTATAACATGTAGCTAATTTTTTAAAATAATAGTAATCGTAATAACAATATGCCTAATGTTTCTACTTTACAGTATTGTTTGGAGGAAGAAAAAACATACATTACATTTCTGTGCAAGTTGTAAAAAATTACGAAAGAAGTTCTAACTCTCAGAACATGACAAGAAAACATTCAAAATTTTAGTTGCATTAATCTCAAAAGAACTAGTTCAAATAAACCCTATAATCTGAAATTTTATATTATATAATTTATTTCATATTAAAATGAATAACTGAAATCTACTTGATATGTGTTCATCACAGAATATAACTAAAGGGAAGTATTTATATAACATATAGAGAGAGGATTTGAAGGAGTTAACAGCCCTTTACTCAATATCTATTATGTATGATGCACTGGCTTGATAATGGAGTTAGACTATACAGGTAACATTCTGATTTTACAAAGGTAAATAAAATTCAACCTCCAAAATTAATGAGATAGTTATCTAGTGGATTAATCAGACAAAGAAATGGTTAACTCTAATACAATGCGAATAGTGCTAAAATGAAATGGAAAGTTTACTGACTTAACCCAATTCTGAACCTACTTTCATTTCATATTTTTATCTTATGTAATTCTTCTGATCCTTCAGAGGCCATTATCTCTGTAACTACTAGTTATTGATTCCTAAATAAATCCAATGTATGCAAATTAATACAGAATTCATTGAATTAAGTATCTCCAAGTAGAGGCTAATATTATTTGGTATGATCAACGACAACTGGCAAGAAAAGCAAATTTCCTGTCAGCAAGGTGATTTAGAATGGTTCGGGGTCATCAGACTTCTGCCCTATTTCTTTATGCTTTTCACACATTGTAAATCCTATAGGCCACACCTGTGTCTCAGAGTCAACAACTCTGAGGCATTTATGTATCCGGGGGCTGCAAAATGACCTGAAACTAGATGGACATTTTCAATAGAACTAGATGTTTCCTGCAGTTAAAAAAAAAAAAAAAAAAAAAAAAATTCACACAGCAACCACCACCTTAAGGGCACACAACAAAAGCTAGGACATTCTGCAAACCTGGGAGACTTCCAGAGCAGATTTGCAATAGTCTTCCATCATATACAAAGGTCAGAAAAATAAGGACTTAAAATCAGAATATTTTTATTCAATTTAAGTACCATCTGACCACAAATGCTCTGTCTGCATGAGAAAATTGAAGAAATAAATCAGGATTCTTTCTCTTAGTGGCTGTTTTCATTGACCAGCACTTGGTAATATGACTCAAGGCCTGGATTGAATTTCACTTTGGCGAAATTCATTTATCATGATTCCAAAGGCAGGTACAGCTGCCATTTGGTTTCAGCACAAAAAAGAAATTACTAATCCAGTGTGATTTGTTTTATTTTGATCTGTGAAGGGTAAAAATCACAATAGTATACTCTTCTAGATATGGCACTTCTGTATCAAGATTTTTAATTTAGTAGTAAGATATTTGGTAAAATATTTGGCCACATATAGCTGGTAATAATAATGGGGTGTTTCTAAAACACACTATTTCAGTACCAATATTATACATCACCCTGTTCAGCATACACTGAACCTATTATGGTGAGAAAGGGAAAAAAGTCAACTAAAACACTGGAGTGAAAAATTCATTGTTTTCTATTTTGAAAGTTAATCTATTGCACTCACTCATCAGCATACACTGAATGCCTACTTTATGAAAGGCACTCTGATAGGTGCTAGAGGCATTAAAGTGAATAAGCTGAAATACTAGCCTTCATAGTCCACTTTGTATAGAATACTGGGAAGACAAACATGAACATTTAATACCTACTATAATACTATAAGTAAGCTCTGTGAGACTCAGGATGTCTCTGAGGATCTCCAGGTAGTGGTCATCTCTTAGATGCAATAATAGATTCTAGTGAAGTTTGGGGACTAATTTCTGGCATTTGGGATCCAGAATCTCTACTAACCGCATGATTTGAGGCAATAACTTCATTTTGTGACTCAATTTGGATCTTAAAATTAGAAAGGAATGGTACCTATCCCTGCTGGGTAGTTGTGAAGATAAAACAAGACAACATATAAGAAAACGCATTACAAGAAAATACACTGTAAACTGATACAGATGCCGTTTGTTGTTATTTGTTGGTTATTATTAATGAATCCTCTGGGACAAATAAATAAACCCTTTATAAAAAAGTTAGCCATCCAAAAGGGAAAAAAGCCATTAATCTTGGAAAACAGGACTTCCTGCCTTCCTTCCCATGAGAAAACTATCTGAACAACAGTTTCAATTTATCCCTAACCCTGTAAACACAAATATACCAGACCCGATTCAAAATTATGAGATTGGAGAAGACTCTGTCCCGGGCCTTATGGTCACGACTCACGGCAAGTGTTTCAATCTCTCTGAATCTCAGTTTCTATACCCAGAAAATGGGAATAAAAATACTGTATGGAACTAGAATTGTAGAGTCACCAAATGAAATGGAGTGCATAAAAACAGGAGGCCCTGTGCCAGGTTCACAGTAGGTCCTCTAGAAATGTTAATCAGTTCCATCACCAAAACAATAAGGGTCCTGAAATTATCATTAACTCTAATTTAATTAACCAATTACCCTTTACTATTGATGAGTTTTGCACATCAACTAAATCAGCATTTGCATTTTGACACTTTTATTTCTAATTATGTATAATTGGCTGTGCTGCCTGTGAATAGGAAAGAGGCCTGGGCACATCACAAAACTACAAGTGCAGAAACCAGCTGCCCCACCACCCGCCACCATCACCACCATCACTATGCCAGGAAATAAACACCTTGGCCCTCACTTTCCTCCCTTCACAACTCAGACCCAAATCCCAGGGTTGCCAGAATAAATGTGATCGGCAGAACTAAACATATTCAGAAATGTAACCACAAGGGAATCTTGGAAATGAAATGTTCTGCTTTCCAGGCTCTTGAAAACAGGAAGAATACTAGACAGGACCTAGAATATACGAAAGTGAGACCCTTCTTACTATCTGCCACAAACATTGTAAATTATTGAACTATGCATTCTATATTTTTTGGATGTTTTTTGGAAGGGAGAGACAAAAAAGATTTGCAACTAGAATATGTCCACTTTGTTAATAAAGTAGACTTAACAACTGATGAACTTAAAGTCAAAGACCTCAAGTTGAAGACCTAGAAGTCTAGAGCTTGCTCTGCCACTAATTAGTTTTTGGACTTAAGTAAATCCATGTGGTTTACAGAACCTTAATTTCCTCCACGGACAGACAACTCCATGATTGCTGAGGAAGTATCATTTTTATAATATGCTGATGTCTATATTGTTGTTCTTGGCATAAATAACTTTTTCTATTTGATTAAAACTGATACACAGGCTCTTAGTATTTTTATGAAAAGAATGTCATTCCAATTAATTCTAATTGGGGTATATGCAGAGGCAGATAAGAACAAGCATCATGTTTTCCCATGCTCAAAAGGTTTATAGATTCCACAACTTAACTAAAGGACCCTCCTGAGAAATCTATTATACTTTTTTCCTCCCCATCTCTTCAAGGCCCTTTGGAAAATAATCAGTCTTTTTATCCTCTTAACTACCTTACAAACTCCCAAAGCAAAGACTGAGATGCTAAAGGTAATCTTTTTTTTTTTTTTTAAAGATTTTATTTACTTATTTGACACAGAGAGAGAGAGATCACAAGTAGGCAGAGAGGCAGGCAGAGAGAGGGGTGGGGAAGCAGGCTTCCTGCTGAGCAGAGAGCCGGATGCGGGACTCAATCCCAGGACCCTGGCAGAGGCTTTAACCCACTGAGCCACCCAGGTGTCCCTAAAGGTAATCATTTTACTGAATGTCATAGTGTTTGGGAAGCCAAGGCAGTGGATAGGCCCTCTCAACCCAAGGTATTCTTGCCATGCAGCAACATGCCAACTGGACCTGGGCTCTGCAGGATGGGTTTCTATAGTAACTCCAATTTTTCACCCTTCAATATTCCTCCTTATAAATTCCTAAAGTATTACAATAACACCTGTTTTTAGTCTGCTTGGGCTGCTATAACAAAATACCATAATCTGGATGGCTTAAATAATTAATATTTATTTTTTTACAGTTCTGAAGGCTGGGAAATCCAAGATCAAGGTTCCAGGATATCTAGTGTCCAGTGAGAACACTCTTCTGGAATTGTAGGCAGCTGTCTTTTCATTGTATCCTCATATGGCAAAGAGCAGAGATCATCCTTCCTATGTCTAAGGGCACTAATTCTATTCATGAGGGCTCTACCCTTATGACCTAAATACCTTCACCAAACTTCACATATATTATAAACACATTGTAGGTTAGGATTTCAACATATGAATTTGGGGTTAAGGGAGGGACGTGAGCACAAAACTTCCTTGATGTTGACCCCATTTAAGATCTAAAACTCTGATCATTTGAAAGAAAATTAGGTTATAGTTATCCAAACACCATTTCTCGTTACATTTAGCTTATTTATTCCTTTACATTCCCTTCCATTATCAATGAAAACAAGAACTCCTAAATAAGTCTTTTATGACAATGAAAACAGCTGAAAGTGAGCAGCTTCTCTTGGCAACAAATTTTTAGTGTTCATGAGGTAGGCAAAGTTTTGAAGAGCTCATTGTTATATCTTTAGAATAGTAAGAATACATTGCTTAAATTATTCTAGTTAAATCATATTTAGAAGGAAATTCTGAAAGCTCCCAGGAAGCACTCTTCCATCATTATGAAAAGTGTTTATTAGAACAGTAGCAGTAGTCACAAGGTTTTCAGATTTTTGAAAATTAAAAGTTAAACTATTTTTAAGTAGTTTGATACCATTGTAGTTACCACCCCTCCAAAGCCAGTGAAATTACCTCCAATTTACATATATATATATTTTTGAGAGAATTATAGCTTCAAATGCAATTGAAAGAAATAATACAGAGATCTCACGTACCCTCTACGCAAAAGTAACATCTTCAAAACTGTAGTATAATTTCACAAGGATATTGACACTGATACAGTCAAGACACAGAAATATTCTGTCACAAGGAGGATTCTTTGTGTATGCTTTAATAGCAACTTTAATAGCAACAGTGTAACTTTAATAGCAACAATGACTTCCCTCTTCCATTCTGCCTGCTGTCTTTAACTGGCAATCAATTATCAGCTCTCTCTTTCTACAGTTTTGACATTTAAAATATGTTGTACAAATGGAATCGTACAATAGGTAACCTTTCGGTATCTGGATATGCACACAAATTATTGGCTCATCCTGACATGCCATGGTATGGATGTGTCACAGTATGTACAGCCATTCAATTGTTGAAGAATATCTGGACTGATTCAGTTTTTGACTATTATGAACAAGGTTTTGTGCGAACCTGCCTTCATTTCTCTGAGATAAATGTCCAAGAGTGCCATTGTTTAGTCATATGGTGGCCGCATGTTTAGTTTTTAAGAAACTGTTAAACTGTCTACCTGAGTGGCCAGACCATTTTGCATTCCTACCAACAATATGCAAGCAAGTCAATCAGTTTCTTGACGTCTTTGTCCGAATTCGGTGGTGTCACTATTTTTTATTTTAGCTTCTGTGGTAACTGTATAGCGATGGCTCATCATGGCTTAAATTTCATCATGGCTTAAATTTTAATTTCCCTGATAGTGATATTGAATCAACTTTTCATGTGCTTATTTGCCACTTGCATACCCTCTTTGATGAAGTGTCTCTTTATGTCTTTTTCCCACTAACTGAACTGTTTCTTTTTTTACTGTTGAGCTTTGAGCATTCTTGATGGAGTCTAGACAAAGTCTTCTATCAGATATGTCACTTGCAAATATTTCCTCCAACTTTGTAGTTTGTCTTATCCTCTTAACAGGTTCTGTCACAGAACAAAAGTTTTTAAGTTGAATTTATTATTATTTCTTTTATGGATTGTGTATTTGATGTTAAGTCTAAGAACTATTGGCCTAGCCCTAAACTTGAAGATTATCTCATATTTTTCCCTAAAAATTTTATAATTTGACATTTAACTTCATGATTCAATTTAAACTTAGTTGATATATAGTGTTAGGCGAATGTGATAACCACTACACTACGGAAACCTACTAGTTGATATATAGTGTATAAGGTTCAGACCAAGGTTCAATTTTTTTTCTTTGGATGTCTAATTGTTCCAGCACATTTGTTAAAAAAGCTATCCTTTCTTCATTGAATTGCTTTTGCACACTTGTCCAATGTCACTTGGGCATATTTGTGTGGGTCTATTTCTAGGTTCTCTATTCTGTTTCAATAATCTCTCCTTCTGTTAATACTACCCAATCTTGATTACGAACCTATGTAGTAA
Organism: Mustela nigripes; assembly: GCF_022355385.1. NCBI lineage: Eukaryota > Metazoa > Chordata > Mammalia > Carnivora > Mustelidae > Mustela > Mustela nigripes. The sequence continues at coordinate 145,114,573 of NC_081558.1, read as the reverse complement.
GATTCCTCCCACCTTTTTCTTCTGTTTCAAAATTTTTAGCTTTGTAAGTCCTTTTCAATTCCATATGAATTTTGGAATAATTTTATCTCTATCTGGAAAAAGTGTTGCTGGAATCTTAATAAGAATTATGTTACACCGATTTGGGGAGAATTGATATCTTTATTATGCTGAGTCTTCCAATCTAGGAACACTTATTTATGTCATCTTCTTTCTTTCATCAGCTTTGCGCAGTGGCAGTATCATAGCCAATGAGGTTTATCCGAGGTGCGATTATTGCTAATTGAAAACTTTCTTTCTTTCATTATATTTTAATTTTAAGCCCACAAGTTCTGTATTAATATGTTTTGTTAGATTTACACCCAAATATTTTATTTTTGAATGACTAAAAATCATATTGTATTTTTAATTTTTATGTCCACATTTTTATTGCTAGAACATAGAAATACAGTATTTTAAAGTATTAATCATGCATCCTATGACCTTGTTGAACTCACTGATTTGTTCTAGCTATTTTGAGGGGTTTTGTTTCTTTGGCAGTTTGGTTTTGGTTTTGGCTTGTAGATTCCTTGGAATTTTCTATGTAGACAATTATGTCATCTGCGAATAAGAACAGTTTTATTTTTTGCTTTCTAATCTGTATGCCTTTTATTGTTTTTTCTTTCTTTATAGTGCTGGCTAGCACTTCCAGTACTATGTTGACTAAGAAAGGTGTGAGTGAGTAGGTTTTCTTTGTTCCTGATATTAGGGGGATTGTATGCAGTGTTTAACCATTAAACTATAATTTTAAGTATAGGTATGTTGTGGCTCTGTTTATTTGAACAAGAAGAATTTGTCTTTTTCAACCTCATGATATGAGATACTGCAACAGATTGAATATAGAAGCATGTATAAGAATCTAGCTGCCTTCTATTAAAGGGATTTGAAAAATTGTAAACAAACAAACAAACAAACTATTCTTTATGTTTTGGAAACTAAAGTAATTGCTTATAAAAAACACTCAATGTTACTTTTTAATAAATTAATAAAGAAATGTTTTAAATTTTATCAGTATCAATATCTGATATGGTAAATATCAATAGATATACCACATATAAGCAGAAAACTCCTTGGGGGTCCTCAATGAATTTTAAAAGTGCAAAGTAGTCCTGAGACTAAAAAGTTTTAGAACTGTTGCTATAGGTTGACAGAAGTCTTTACATTTTACTAGCATTGAGGTTTAATTTCTAGTATTTGTCTGACATGTAGGAATGTTACCAGAGACATAATTTCTATAAGTTTGTGTATAAGACAGTTACAGGGAATTTTTTATATGCTTCTTGTTGACTTTTCCTTGAAAGTCTGTGCTGTTGACTGGGAACTTTCTCTTTCGGCTAATAAAGAACAACACAACCAAAAGTGAAAATTTACTTTTGAGGGCACCTGGGTGGCTCAGTGGTTAAGTGTCTACCTTCAGCTTAGGACATGATTTCAGGGAGCTTCTCCCTCTCCCTCTGCCTGCTGCTCTCCTTGCTTGTGCTCTCTCTCTCTGTCAATAAAATCTTTAAAAATAAAATATTTTTAAAAATTACTTTTGGAAACTTTACATAGTTATACATACAACCAACAAATATTGAATGTTTATTTTGTGCAGTTGGTTTATAGTGTTAAAGAAAACAGACAGAAATCTTTGCTTTCATTGACCTGGACTTCTGGTTGCAGGAAAAGGAACATAAGCATGTACATGGTAGGACAAGGAGGCGTGGAAATCTATAGCCCACTGGGGCCTCCCTTGCTCTGGGGCTGAGAAGTCCTGGCCTAAGGAAACCTCTTCTGGGATTACTGCCAACATGAAGAACACTTCAGTTGATAGGGTACAAATATTAATAAGAACATGTATTTCATCATTGGATGAAAGTACTTGACTTCAGTTTTCCTCGATCCATCTTCTTTTGCTTTGCTTGTTCTTCACCAAGCTTGGAACATTATTGTCCAGGTTTCTTCTTATAAGTACTAAAATATGTATTATTGCACTAGAGTGTTTTACTAACTTCTACACTTAGGACAGTTTAAAAAAAAAAAAAGATATTCATTTACATCAGGAAGTTATCCATCAACATTTTCTTATCCTCTGACAGTTTTAATGATGATACAACAAACAGCCCCACATTTTTTTGTAAATAAAAATAGCAATCTTATGAAGAATGTGTTTCCTGCTGACTGTGAGAAACAAGGTCCTAGGTGACATGCTGGCTTTCATTTGTTTGCATTCTGCCTTGTCTTGAGATAAGAAAGAAGCTGGAAATCACTCCTGTCACAGCCAACCAGGGCCAATGTCACAGCACAGGGAATCCCACAAGAATACGCAATGTGGCAAGTCATTCTGTGCAGAAGACTTCTTGGCTTAATAAGCAACTGTCTTAAAGTATCCCAACAAGTTGTGTTTTATTGTTGTGCATTTTTTAATATAATCATCTTTTTCTTTTTCATTTCTGGAATAGCCTCAGGAAAAATGTTGTTTCTTCCAGTGATGTTCTTGTCTGGTGGATGAGTCTTACATGTTTATAACACTTCCTTAACTCTGCAAACATCATCACTAAGTACTTGCAAGTGTTTAATTATGTGAATGAGAAAATTTAAAGTGATAATAATTGGGCATAATACAAGCAATAAAAAGAATGTTGTTAAAAACTGCTCCTAACTGGTCACTTTCCTTCCTTTCTTTTATTTATTTATTAATTTTGGGGGGAAGATTTCATTTATTTATTTGACAGAGCTTAGGAGCACAAGCAGGGAAAATGGCAGAGGGAGAGGGAGATGGAGAAACAGAATCTACACTGAACAGGGAGCCCAAAGTAGGGCTCAATCCCAGAACCCTGGAATCATGACCTGAGCCAAAGGCAGATGCTTAACTGACTGAGTCACCCAGGTGCCCTGGTTCTCATTCTTTTAAAAGAATAATGACAATGATCTACATTTTTACTATCCCCCAATTTTCTTCCTGCAAGAGATAAATGGATAAAGAAGATATGGTCCACATATATGATGGAATATTACACAGCCATCAGAAAGGATGAATACCCAACTTTTGTATCAACATGGACAGGACTGGGGGAGATTATGCTGAATGAAATAAGTCAAGCAGAGAAAGTCAGTTATCATACAGTTTCATTTACTTGTGGAGCATAGGAATAACATGGAGGACATTAGCAGAAGGAAAGGAAAAGTGAATTGGGGTAAATTGGAGGGGGAGACGAAGCATGAGAGACTGTGAACTCTGAGAAACAAACTGAGGGTTTTGGAGGGGAGGGGGTTGCAGGATGGGTGAGCCTGGTGGTGGGTATTAAGGAGGGCATGTATTGCATGGGGCACTGGTGTGATGCATAAACAATCTTTCCTTACTTTCTACAACTAAAGCAGCCTTCTTCTTACCTTTCTTATATTCTTCTTTTCCTCAGAAACACAGCATTGTCAGTGATTTCTTGCTTAACTCAATCTTCTTATATATTCATTATTGAATTATGTGGATTTCAGGTATTTGAATATATTTAGATATAAACTACATTAAGTGAGTATGGCCCAATGGAAATAAAGCTCGGTTTTTTTTTCTTTTCTGTTGATAAAGTTTATGTCATTGACTACTCTTTCAAAAATGATCTGAGGTTATGTCCATATCCTGTGTCAGCCACTAAACAAGTTTCTGTATTTAAATGTCCAGTGTTCATAACACATAATAAACATGCCTTATTTACGTTGGTATGCAATTAATTCTCTACAATCATTATTTTCATATTGCACTCAAAGAATATCTAAGATTTGTCCTATTGTGACCCCACGGTGTGAAAACAGAAATTCAAATAGCATAAACTACAAGCCTACACCCTGTAATTCTTATTTTTAAATACTGGACTTTTATAGAAGATTTCATTTAAAGGAGTTGTAAAGCTCTCCTCAGGCATAAACTAGGAAGATAAAAAGATATTTTCCTAAAATTAACCTATATTTATTTAACACCAGTCAATGTGTTAGATGATAAATTGGCAACTCAGAGAATTCATTTAAATAGTATTATCCCAAATTAGAAATTCTCAAACTTTTTCATTTCAGAACTCCTTGAAATAACCTTTAAAAATTCTTAAAGACCTTAAAGAGCCTGGGGCAACTGGGTGACTCAGTTGGTTGAGTGTCTGACTCTTGATTTTGGCTCAGGCCTTGATCTCAGTATTATAGGTTTGAGCCCTATGTTAGACTTAACACTGGGCAAAGAGCCTACTTAAAAAAAAAAGGGGGGGGATCTGAAGGAGCGTTTTTTTATTAAACATTATTTTAATTTTCGAGGAAATTGTAAAATATTTATTAGTAATTCATTTTAAAAGTAATAAATGCAGTGCGTGTTAACATGCATAAAATATTTTTCTGAAAAATAACTATCTTTTCGAAACAAAAAATTAGTGACATTATTTTGCACTTTTGCAAATCTCTTCAATATGCAATAGAAGGCTGCTGGATTCCTAAGTCTGTTGTTGAGAGAATGTGTCGTGTAGCTTCTAAAAAAATACCACTGAATGCTGATGAAAAGCAAAAAATGGCAAATAATATCTTAGCATAAGTTTGAAAATTCTGACCCTATGGATTCAATGAAAGTGTTTCAAAGGATTCCTGGGAGTGCCTAACCACACTTTAAGAACCATTAACCTAAGGGGCGCTTGGGTGGCTCAGTCTTAAGTGGCCAGCACTTGACTTGGTTCAGATCATGATCTGAGTCCTAGGATCAAGCCCTGGGAAGGGCTCCATGCTCAGCAGGCAGTCTGCTTGAGGATTCTTTTCTTTCCCTCTTCCTCTGTCCCTCCCCTTGTTTGTGCATTCTCTCTCTTTCTCTCTCTCTCTCTCTCTCTCTCGTTCGCTCGCTCTAAAATAAATAAATAAATCTTAAAAAAAGACATTGACCTAAGAGTTACTGCAGAAAAATCATTGATATAGAAAAGTTATAGAAAGTAATATATAATGGAGAATAATTTCAAAAAAACACAAGTATTTGTTGTAACTTTAATAGTACAGGTATATAAGCTCTGAAATTAAGACTATCCTATTTGTAGATGACATGATTTTCTGCATAGGACATCACAAAGACAATACAAAAAAATTCTGGACTTATGAAGTTAATTCAAGGTTGCAAGGTTACAAGATCAGCACAAAAAAATGACTCACATTTCCACATGCTAAGCACACATGTATGAAACCCAAAATTTAAAATATAGTATCATTTACAACATTTACAATATCAAATACAAGTATTACATTTACTTTAAAGAAAATGAAATATTTATGTATAGGACCTCTGTACTTAATATGTTGATGAAAGAGATTAAATAAATAATAAATAGAGACATATACTGTGTTCATGAATTCAAAGATACCACACAGTAAAGGTGTCAATTCTCCTGAAATTCATGAGAGGTTTAACTCAATTCAAACCTAGCAAGTTTCTCTTGTAAACGTAGACGGTCTTTTTCTAAAAAATATTTCAAAAAGCAAAGGAATTTCTAAAACAATTTTTAAAAGGAAGAATAAAGTAAAAGGAATTACTCTACCCAATGTTAAGGCTGACTATATAGCTCTAGTACTAAAGACCATGTAGTATTGGCAGAACAGATCAATGGAATACAATAGAGAACCTAGAAATAGTCCCATATAAATATGTCCAAATGATTTCGACAAAGATGAAAAACCAATTTAGTGAAGGAATGTAGCCTTTTCAACAGATGGTGCTGAACCAATTAACCACTGGCAGGGGGGAAAAAAAAAGAGCCTTGTCCTAAACCTCACACCTATACAAAAATTAACTGAAAATGGATCATAAATTTAAGTGTAAAAAATACAGCTATGAAACTTTTAGGAAACAACAAAAGAGAAAATCTTTGGAATTTTAGAGATATGCAAAGAATTCTTAGACGTGACACCAAAAACATAGTCATAAATGGAAAAATTTATATATTGGACTTTAAAATTAAAAACTGTGCTCCTCAAAAGACCCTGTTACGAAAGTACATAAAATAGCTACAGATTGGGAGAAAATCTATCTGACAAAGGATGTGTTATCTAGAATATATAATTAACTCCCAAAATGCAAAAGTAAAGAATAAAATCAATTAGAAAACGGGGAAAAGCATGAAGACACATTTCACCAAAGAGAGTATAGAGGCAAAAGAGCACATGAAAAAATGTTCTATTAGTCATTAGGGGAATGCAGATTTAAGCCACATGAGGTATCATTACATAGCTATTAGAATGGCTAAAATAAAAATGATGGTACAGCCACTCCGAAAAATAATTTGGAAGACTTTTTTCTCAAACTAAACATACATTTAGCAATTGCACTCTTGGACATTTATCCTTTAAAAATGGGAGTTTAGGGGGAGCCTGCTTCCCTGCTTCCCCCCTCCCCCCCGCCTGCCTTTCTGCCTGCTTGTGATCTCTGTCTGTCAAGTAAATAAATAAAAATCTTTAAAAAAAATAAAAAATATAAAAATTGTAGTTTAAGTTCACATGAAAATCTGTACATGGATTTTGGAAATAGCTCTATTTTTAACAGCCAAAAGTTAGAAACAACCCAGATGTTCTTCAATGTGTAAATGGCTAAATAAGCTGTAGTACCTCCATATCATAGATTGCCACTCAACAGTAGAAAAGAACTCATCACTGACAGACTAACAACATGGATTGATCTCAAGGGAATTACACAGAATGAAAAAGCCCATTTCACAAGGTTATATACTGTATAATTCCATTTATAGTCCTGAAATTGTATAATTATAGACAGGTAGAATGGATTAGTACTTGCCACACTCTAGGCATGAGAAGGAGAGGGATAGTGTGTCCATAAATGGTAGCATGAGCAAGCCGTTTGGTGATGAAACACTTTTTTATGTTGGTTGTCAGGACAGTTACACAAATCTGCAGAAGTGATAAAATTGCATAGAACTACACACACACACACACACACACACACACACAGAGTACGTGTCAAACTGATGAAATCTGAGGAGACTCTGTGGATTATATCAACATTAATTTCCTGGTTTTGATACTATACTGTACTTACAAATGATGTATACATTGGGGGGAAACTGGGTGAAAGGTATATGGTACCTCCCTATACACTTCCTTTTTGCCACTTCCTGTGAATCTATGATTATTTCAAGGTAAAGAGTTAAAAGATACATATAACTAAGCCCAACAAATGCCCTCAATGTAAAGACTATATAAATACATGGGAAGAAAAAGAAAAAAACCCTCCAAGTTTGTGAGTAGCTGATAAATGGATCATGTTACCAAGCCCACTTGACATTTTAAGCACTGCATGGAGTGACTGAATAAACTCATAACTAGACTTACTTGGTTCAGTTCCTTTGTCAGCTATCATTCAAGTCTGCTAGAGGCAATTTTCTCTAACCTCAAAAACCTTTGGCCAATTTTACACTGACCCAATCACACAATTATGCATTCATAGTTTTCAGGTCAAACTCTGATGTCACCACTTAACACAATCAGAATGGCAAATTTTTTAAATCAAAAGGTCTGGTATCCTTTAAAGTTCATCCAAATGGGCTATTACTATCATAACTTAAGTTGTTAAAAACTAATCCTATAAAAATGATGAAATTTTGGAGACCAACTTTAAATTAATTTAAATAAAACAAGTAATAATTCTGAAACTATGCCCAGGCCAGTCAGTTAAAATTCATATAAGCCTGGATTCTCAGACTGGTAAACCACTGATTTCAGCATTATTTTCAGAAATAGAGTGTATTCTCTCACTCCACAGAAGTAACTGGCTAGGGCATGCCTTTGGGAAAAAAAATGCATTAAAAATCCGTTTTGTCTAAAATAGTGACATTTATGAATTAAACCATAAGCTATTTACTTTTTTCTCAATCAGAGGAGTGTAGAAATGCCAAAGTGTCAGGAACTATTCAACAAAACGATGGTGTTAACCTCAAGAGGACAACATTAAATTTATCCATTGTGTCTTAAGACAATGAAACTTAGAGTCTCTTCTGCAATTCTACAGAAGCTTTCCTTTTGAAAGAAGTACTAATTCTAATCCATATCATTTTACAAAGTTTCTCTGAAGTGTTTTAATTCAATGCTATTTAAAGTTTAGGTGTTACTGTTTACTTACCAGTAGACATTTCTGCATATGTACACAAGCATACTGTTAAAATATGCCACCTTTAGACATAAATATAAATTATGAGCTTGAGAAAGGACACACCATGGTTAATATTAATTGACATATTAATAAAAAATCACTTGCTACACAGTGCCATGGTCTCAGTTCACCACCAGAAGCCACTGTGGTAGAGTGAAATCAGCAGGTTTCTTTCATCATCTTTATGACAGTGTTTGGATTTTTTGACCCTTTATGTTCTGACTTCAAACACAATACATGTCAACTAACTTATACCAACACTCTAGTCACACAAACACTATCATAGATCAATAGAGCACATTTCTCTCAAAATCAATCCAGTTCTTCCAAAAGCTGGTGTGAAGATAGCTAACAACAGACTACTGGAGAAGAGACTTAGAAATAAAAGACCAGTCTATCTTGAAATGTTCTTAGTTTGTTAAATTGACAGTGTAAAATAAAGAACTCATAAGTAATGGGGTACAAATAGTTTGCTGCATTGCCAAAGAGTTTCAGAAACTTCATGCATTCCGTTATCATGTGCCAACAAAGTTTATCTGTAATTACCAGATGACAAAAGCTTTACATGGTGAACTGCTGCATTGGGAATGCTGGTTCCTCCCTTTGTCACTTCTAATGCAAAACCTCTTTCACCATAAATGAAATGTGATTAGACAAAGTTTCCCCTTAATACTTAGAGGGAAGAATATATGCACAATGAGTAAAATAAATGCAGCAGAACATGAGCTTCAAACCCATAATGGTAGTTTGGCAGTTAAATATGTGTATGCAATGATGACACTATATTACCTTCAAGAGCAAGGATATTCTTAACTATAAGAAAATGAAATGCATATAAGTGCGAAGAAACCCATCCTTACGGTCTCAATGAGGCCCTTCCTCCCATTCCATCAATCAACCAGGCAAGGTAGGAACACTGTCCCCTGTCTCTGCCCCAGAGGCTAATGTTCCAGAGGAATTCTGGGGTACATGCTGGCCATACCAGCAGCAGCACAGTGATACTTTCCTTGGGAATTATGGCATAATTCAATGTGAAGGATTTGGATTGCCATGATATAGAACAACATGAAAATATTTGGCTTGGTAATGTAATCATATATGTATTCATAAGATATATGACTCTTACTTTATAATTTGAATTCATCAAGAAATGGTATTACAGTCTATTAAAATGCTCTACTTTCCCCTCACTTTTGGCAAATGTTTCTTTTTCTTACAAGAAATCAAGAGAAAAGGATAAGGAGAAACCTATTAAAAGAAGATGGGAGCATTTCTAATCTTATTCTGAACTTTTATCAAGAAAATGTTCACTGGGTTTGACCCCCAGTGTTAACAATGTGATTTTGGAAGTTATCAGACCAATGTATAACTTCATGCAACACTTCAAGTATAAAGAGTTTAATTTCACTTTGATATTTTCAGGGTTTCCAAATATCTCCAGAGAAAGGAAACTGATCAATAAAGCTGCCCAAATTAAGGTCACTTTTGCTGATATTCTCTGAGTATAAAGAATAAATAGGGAAATAAGAAGAGACATTTTCCCCCTAAGTCTTCTAGAATAAAAATAAATCACAACACAAAAAGAAGGGAAAAAGTTTTTATAAAAACGAGAATGTTTGTTTCCATAAAAACTCAATGTGATCATCAGTTCACAGTAGTTTTTAAATTATTGGTTTACTATATATAAGGAAATAAAAAAGAATATGTCACACAGTATGACAGTTTTCCTAGCAAATATAGCTTTATTGTGCATTCTCTGTGAAAAAGATTATCTCTGTACTTATTCCAAAGTTCTATTTTAGGGGAACCTCTGACCTCATAGACAAAGCTACCTTTAGAAAAATTTTTTTAAAAACAGCTAAGGAAGGGCACCTGGGTGGCTCAGTAGGTTAAGTGTCTAACTTAAACTCAGGTCATGATCTCAGGGTTCTGGGGTCCAGCCCTGCATCTAGCTCTGCACTCAGCAGGGAGTCTGCTGCTCTCACTCTCCCTCTTCCACTGCCCCTCCCCCTGCTTGCGCTCTTTCTCACTCTCTTTTCCTCTCTCTGACAAATAAATAAAATCTTTGAAAAAAAAGAAACATTTAAGGATTTTTTTTTTACCATATGTCTTTGATGAATTAATAGATGTCATTGGTAAAACTTAAATTCACTTTTCATTAAGCAATGGTAGGAAATAAATCGATAGATATTGTACTAAATTGAATATTCAATAACATGGTATAGTTTTCTCAAAATGTAGACATCTTTTTTCTTTATTCCTCAGTTTATTCACCCACAAAATAGGTTAACAATAATACACTTGTTAACATCAGATCATTAATGTTAGTTTCAAAAGTAATATGATGTATATGAAAGCAATTCTTTTTTAAATTAACAATTCAATTATTTGGGTGCCTGGGTGGCTCAGTGGGTTAAGCCTCTGCCTTCAGCTCAGGTCATGATCCCAGGGTCCTGGGATTGAGGCCCACATCAGGCTCTGTGCTCAGTGGGGAGCCTACTTCCCCCTCTCTCTGCCTGCCTCTTTACCTACTTGTGATCCCTCTCTGTCAAATAAATAAAATAAATAAAATATTTTTTAAAAATCCCCTTAGATCCAACAAAGTTACATTACTTTGAACTGATATCTTAGAATTTCCATTCTTGCTTGATGCTTAGCTTCAGATAATACAAATAGACACAGAGGGGAAACATATAGGGCTATATATTAAACTATTCAACATTCGAATATGTTCAATATTGTCTTGGTATACTGAATCATGCCTTTTGAACTATAATTTTTAAAATATCAGGGCATCTCCTTTTGCAATTAGTTGATCTGCATCAGAATATTTTCAAATTATTTTTACATTTCAGGGTAGCTAAACAGATTCTTAAGGAAATGACGTCTATTAGTGTCAGCGGCTCAAAATTAATTCCCTTTAATATTCACACTAGAGAGTGCATGCGGATAGACACAAGAGCTGAAAATGCTAGAGGGCTGGTTTGCTTGTTTGGATTTTGCTTTCTTTTCCATAATGAACACATAATCCAATGAGATTGTCTACACAATACAATCAAAATCAATTAAGAACCAGTACTGATTTGTTCTGCCATATTTAACTACATTAAAAGCTTATCACTATTACAACTTAATGTTTACTAACTCACTTTATTACATATTAAATGCTAAAATCTATGTTAATATAATGTTGAGATTGCATATTTGAAAATAAAGCAGGAAAGAGAAAATTTAAGGATAAATTCTCTTAGCAAAGGTTGATTTTCTTTATTGGTTGAAGGATTCATAGTACATAAGCGGCAAAAGCCACAATTTTCTGAAGGCAAAAAGTATAAAGTCAGTTGAATATTTTAATTGTCTACATAAATATGCATGTGATTTGTGTTTGCATGTATTTATATCTATTTGACAACAATTTCAGTTATAAAGTAACTTATTTGGATAATTTTAAAGCAATTTATTAACTTTCATGGACTAAATAGATTAAAATGTTAAATAATAAATAAATAAAATTTTAAAGAATTAAAAAATTATATGTTAAATAAGATATAATTTCATTTTCATTTAACTGATAACAGTTGTTTTAAAAAGATACAATAATGAAGAATCATTGATTCAAGAGCTCCAAAGAGAATCTTTCAGAAACCATTCAAATTTAATACAAGTTTAAAATATACAAATTTAAAAGTATGACAGATGGAAGTGATGATTTTGCTGAAAATTCACCAGCATGGGGCATGGAGTAGGAAGATCAAGGCAGGATGAGATGCATCAAGCAGAATTTTAGACCTAAATCTCCCTCTATCTACTTAGAAAGTCTATAAAAGTGTGAGTGAAATAATGAAAGAATTCAAATAAGATTTGTTCATTTAATGGGGATATCAGTTATCTATCACTACAATAATACAACATAGCAAGCAACAAAGAAACCTCAGTAACATAAAATAAGTAATTATTGCTTTTACATCTGAGGTGGTCATTATGCAGTTCTGCTGATCTACATGTATCACTTACTTATTCACCTGGGATTTACTAGCTAGGTTAGCCAGGCGTTCTAATATGGCCTTAACTAGGCTCACTTTGACTTACTTATCTTCAGGGCTTATTCCACATGTCTCTGATCCTCCATAAGGCTAGCCTAGCTTCTTAAAGCAATGGCAGAAAGTGGAAATGAGGACATTCCATTCAACCCTCTTCCAACCTCCACTGGCAAAAAAATAAATAAATAAATAAAAAATTAAGAATCACATTGCTGGGCCATTGTATTCCCCATTATATTCTAGGTCCAGCCAAGTGTAATAAGGCAGAATAAAAAATTAAAGATATATCTATTGGAAAAGAAAAGGCAAAACTATTCACAGATGACATAAGTTTCTCTATAGAAAATCATAAGGAATCTACAAAAAAAAAGTTACTAGAACAAAAAAGTGAGTTTAGCAGAGTCACAAGACACAAATACAATTTACAAATATCATTTGTGTTTCTTAACATCAGCAACAAGCTATATTAGACTGAACTTTTTAAAATTCCATTTCAATAGCACCTACAAATATGAAATATTTAAGGTTAAATTTAATAAAATGTGAAACACTGTTATACTGAAAACTACAAAACCTTGCTAAGAGAAATTTAAGAAAACCTAAAAAATGCAGAGATATGACATGTTTATAAATAAGGGGACACAATATTTTAAGATTCAATTCTTCCCGGGGCGCCGGGTGGCTCAGTGGGTTAAAGCCTCTGCCTTCAGCTCAAGTCATGATCCCAGGGTCCTGGGATCAAGCCTCTCATCGGGCTCTCTGTTTGGCAGGGAGCCTGCTTCCCTCTCTCTCTCTGCCTGCCTCTCTGCCTATTGTGATTTCTGTCTGTCAAATAAATAAAAAAATTTTTTAAAAAAGATGTCAATTCTTCCCAAATTGATCTCTTGAAGCATTCTGAATCAAATTGATCCACAGTTACATCACCAGTAAAAAACACAGATGATTTTTCTGAAGACATTCGTAAGCTGATTTTAAAATTTATAAGCAGAAGAACTAGAATAAAAAAAATAATTAAAAAAAACTGAACGAATTTGGAGAACCCATACTAAGTGATTTCAAAAATTATTACAAAGACATAATACTCAAAATAATTTGATATTAAGGTAAGGGTAAAAAGGATCAATGGGATATCAGTAAGAGCCCAGCCCAGTTTAAGCAAAACTGCCAAGTAATTCAATGAGGAAAAGACAGCCTTTTCAAAAATAATGCTGGAACAATCAGATGTCCATATGTCCAAAGGAAAAATAAGAACAAAATCTGACCCTTACCTCACATCATCTGCAAAGAAATGAACAAAAAATAGTAAACATAAATCTAAAATCTAAAACTAAAACTTCTAGAAGGAAACATAAGAAAATCTTTGTGTTATTAAGTAAATATTTCTTAGTTTGGAATTCCTCAAAATTAGAAACTTTTGTTCTTTAAAATATACTGTTAAAAAAAATGAAATGGCATCCAGAGACTAGGAAAATATGTATCTGATAAAGGGCTATACTCAGAATTTGTAAACTCTTATAACTCAATAATAATAAACTAAATTAAGAAGTAAGCAATAAGCACATGAAAAATGTTCATCATTAGTAATTAGGGAAATAGAACTTCAAACCCCAGTGAAAATACCACTACACACTCACTAGACTGACTGAAATTTAAAAGGCTGATAATATTGAGTGTTGGTATTGGAGAATGTAGAAAATATGGAGCACTCATATATTGCTGGTAGAAATGCAAAATAATACAACCATATTTGGAAAACATTTTAGCAATTTCTTTCAAAGTTAAATTTACATTTATCATTTAAGCCAACAGTATCAATTCTAGGTTTCTACCCAGAAAAAAATAAAACTCTGTCCACACAAAGAATTTTACTTGAACGTTCACAGCAGAATAATTTAAGCCATAATAACATAAAACTGAAGCAACCCAATTATCCATCAACTGGTAAATGAATGAACAAAATATGGTTTATTTATCCATAAAATGGGATACTAATCAGCAACAAAAAGTAAATAACTACTGTACAACATCATGGATGAATCTTAAAAACAATATGCTAAATGGAAGAAGTCAGCCACAAAAGACTATGTACTCTTTAATTCCATTACTATAGAATTCTCAAAAAGCAAAACTGTAAAGGTAGAAAGCCATTAAGTCATTGCCAGACGTAAGGAGTTAGGGAAGGGAAGAAGACAGACTGAAAATAGGTATATGGAAACTTTTGGGGGTGACAGAAATAACCTATATTATAATTTTGATGGTTGTTACATGGCAATATGCATTTACTATAATGCATTAAATTATACCCTTTAAATTGGTGCAAAAAGATCATTGCATACATTATATATCTCAATAAAAAATAAAAACAAAAATTCCATTTATAAGAGACACAAAAAAGAAAAAAATTAACCAAGAATAAATACAAGAATTGTGAGAGATTTACATGAAAAAAGATATATATGAATAAAAGACCTTAAGATGTTATAAAGAACATAAACTTAGACTTTAATACATGGGGAGTCATCTCATTCTCTTCAATACAAGGATTCATTAATAGGTAAAACTTACTATACAGTGAGCATGGTGTGCTATTCTAAGCCTTTTATGCATATTAACTCAATCTTCACAAGAGTCCTACGATATAGTACTACTATTCTCCTCCTCCTCCTCCTCCTCTTCCTTCTTCTTCTTCTTTTTTTTTTTTTTAATCATCAAAGCAGAGACAGAGAAAGTTACTTACCAAAGGTCATAAAAATAGTAGGTGGTAAAGTTTGGACTTAAGAACAAGTAGTCTGGTGTTAGAAGCTATATACCCATCACAGGTCATTCTGCCTCTGAACATAAAAAAAATGCCAATCCTCCCTCTATTAACCTACAAGTTTAATGATCTCAATAAAGATACTATCAAATCTAATTTTTAGAATGAGAAATTTATTCTCCATTCATATGGAAACATAAACAATAATTAAAAACTGAAAAATAGGGTGCCTGGGTGGCTCAGTTGGTTAAGCATCTACCTTTGGCTCATGTCATGATCCCAGAGTCCTGAGATTGAGTCCTATACTGGGCTCCCTGCTCAGCCGGGAGTCTGTTTCTCCTCTCTCTCTGCCCCTCCCCCTGCTTGTGTGCTCTCCCTCTCTCTCTCTCTCTCTCTCTCTCTGAGAAATAAATAAATAAAACCTTTTTTAAAAAATCTAAAAAATAGGTAAAATAAAAGAAGGCTAAGTAGTGGAACAGAACTGAGATGCTAGGAATAAATCTGAATTCCAAATTAATGTATTTGTATGTAAGTATATGTAAAAATAGCATTATGTATCAAAGAGGAAATGATGGATTGGTCAAAAATGATGCTACATCCTCATATTGGGTGCCCCTTCAAAACTACTCCCACATTGGGCTTTCATGGCAGGAAAGAGAACTAAGTATCTATGGAAGAAAGGCAAGTAATTTTATACATTTTGGATTTTACATCATATATATAATCTATTTGAAAATTAGCATTAATTAATTACAAGATAGATTTAAGAAAAGCTTAGTAATTTAGTGTTGATAGTCCATGGCAAGTCATTCAAGTACTATGAGATGTTTGAAAATTTGCCTTATAAGTGTAGTATTAACTTGTCAGAAGTAAACTGGACTGTCTCTGCCAGAGGAGAAATACTAAACAGGATAAACTTTTGAACTAATTATAATGGCTTTTCTTATATTCTAGGGGTGGATATGGGGAGTTCATTGAGAATGGGCATGTTATCTCCTACTGTTCCAATTTACTAAGGGTTTGGGCATATGCATGTCGTGTGTGTGTGTGTGTGTGTGTGTGTGTGTGTGTGTGTGTGTATGTAAAATAGAGAGACAGCTGCAGACAATAGGCATTAATGAAGAAAGGGAAGCTGAAACTAAGAAGGCTCACAAGAGATACATTTTCTATTCATTGCTATTACTTTGAGTCTGTAAACAGTTAATGGATCTTTCTCTTTCCCAGAAATGGCTGCCTTTCGGCACATTATGGAGTGAGTGCTCCTACAGGATTTATTTAAGTGTGTGACAAAGGGCACATTAAGAACCTTTTGTATTGAAAGGCATGATGTTATTTTAAGACATGTTTATTACTGCTTGACATTGCCAATGCAATGAGGATGGCACTGGCAATGAAAAAGTGTTCCCAGGAACTAAGATCTCTCCCTGTGTTCTAAAACTGACTCAATGGCCCAAAGGAACAAAGAGAAGGGCTTGCTTGAACTTCAAGCCTCTTCAACAATGGCTTGTGTAAATGGTAGGAATGTCTTTTCCACCTAATCTACAAATACCACTACAGTTAATCCAATTTAAAATCCTAGCCTTATCACCACCTGTTTTCCTACATCAGCACTATACTCCAAGCCAAACTGAGTGTTTACACACCCACACACACAATTTTATTTTTTTAAAATGTCTCTCAACAAGTAAAACTAAAGGTAAATAATGACAATGTTTTTTTTTTTTTTTTTAATTTGGGGAGAGGAAAGGGGTAAGTGGGTTTTCTAAAAAGAAGCAATTAGTAATTCTTGACCAGCCTAATTAAAGAGTAGTTGAATTTTCAAAATTATGTATGCTCTTGCCTTTCTCACAATATATCTGCATAAAGCAGCATATGCACCCTGCACTGCCATGAAAGTCCAATGTGGAAGTAGTCTTAAAGGGCACCCAATATGAGATGCAGCTCAGCAACATGGTCCCCAATGAAAAAGGAGTATGTGACCTAAACAAGCCATAAAACAAAATAGAATACACATAAAGATACCCTTACCATGTCCTTAAAAATCCAATATATGTTATATTTTATAAAGTTTTGATACATTTTATTGTCATAAAATAAAAGTTAAAGTAATTTCTCTAAGTTGTTATTATGGTAATCTTGGTTTTGTTCAAATAAAAACATACATATGAACACCATTTTTTCATATATTGAAACAATTTATTCACTAGAAAAGTTCTATATTGTTTTCTACATTCTCCCCAGCACATCTTTTAAGTGATGAGCTCCTATGAGCAGTCTGTTGATGTGTTATCATCATTAAAGTTTTCTTTGTTACTGAATTTGTTAAGTGGCCACCTTAAAGGCTGATGCTCCCTAGGAATTACACTCTGCCCTCCTTACTTGTCATCTCCCAGATTATGAGGATCCCAAATCTCAACTGCTGCTCTCAGCTGATGTAACTACAAAAAGCCGCACCTAAATTTCTAGTTCTTTTAGCTACCTACCCACCTCCAAATTTATACTTCTAATCCGGTATGCTAACTTTCTCTCTAGACACCCCACTCTACCCATGCAAAGAGCTCCACTCCTTCATGCTTTCCCCACTTTAGTTAAATGGCACATTTACCCAACCATAACCCTGAAAATTACATTAGCTAGCTCCTTGTTTCTTAACACCCACATTTAATTTTTCCTCCTTATTATCTCTATAGTCTGACCCCTCCCCTCAAGTCCTACTACTCTTCAGGCTTTTATTATTTCTTGTTCGTTGAATCACAATAGATCCAAGTGCCCTCCCTATGTCTACCTTCCCCAGCAAATGCCCAGTCTGTTCCCTATGGCTCTCAGCACTGTATCTCTCACTGCAGAGCTAACCACACTGTCCTGTGTGTCTTTTGATTCTTCCATAGCAGCCTCATGTGACCCACAGATGATCTCTTTGTTTTGCCACCCCTTTTCGCAGTTAAAGTTAAAATGAACTGCTATTTAAATTTAGAGACTTCACACAAAATTTGAGATTTCTGCTTTTCTCAAGAACTCAAATAACATGGCAGCATGGGGCCCTGCATCCCCAACTCCATGGCAACCAACTGAGGCTAAATAGAAGGTGTTACATTTGGACAGTGGATAATGGCCTCTCCAGTTCCCAACAACTTATGTGATACTCATGCTTCTACTAACCAAACCACCTTCCCCACCTGTTTGACACTTGATGGCACAAGTGGTTGTCTGAGTTTAAAACCTCTGGTCTGCCCACACTCTATCTGGGATTTGATCTAATACAATCTTTTAAAATTATTCCTCTGGGTAAATCACATCACTTCTCGGTTCAGGTTTTTCACACATAAGATAAGAATCAAAGACCATGTGGCCTCAATTTGCTAACCATAAGAAGGGGACTGGGAAAATAAGTACCTTGACTTCATAATTTTTCCTCTTGCCACTCTCCCACTAGACTCTTCATTGCCTGATCCCAAACAGAAGCCCAGAGATAGATGAATTATTTAAAAGAATTTAGAACTCAAAATAGTCAGGAAGCATCTAGTTTATCAAAACCCTGATTGTGTTCCCCGGTAGAAGCTGTCCTCTCTAGAACCTTAAAATTCATAAAGCCTGAGGTCACAGAGAAAAAAGAAAAAAATTCTACCAGTCAGTAATCAGGAAAAATAATGAGAGAGACCAATCTCATCTCTGTCCCTTGGTTCCTAAACATATTCTAACTATGTAGATGGAACCAAATATTAGCTTCTGGCTTAAGGGGCATTAGCTACATCGCATAGAATAGCACTGAACCTCACAAAATATTTTTTCCTAGTTGGCACTCTAACTTAGCCTTCCTCATGCCATTACACTGTTCCATAAAGATAACTGTTTTGGGGGCACCAAAGGCAAAGCCTTTGGCTCAGGTCATGATCTCAGGGACATGGGATGGAGCCCTGCATCAGTGAGGAGCCTGTTTCCCCCTATCCTTCTGTCTGCCTCTCTGCCTACTTGTGATCTCTCTCTCTCTCTCTCTCTCTCTATCAAATAAATTTTAAAAATATTTTAAAAAATAATAATAATAGTTTGGGGAGGATGGGACACAAAGTAAGATCAGAATGAATTCCATAGGCAGAAGTCCAAAGCCACACCTTTTTTGCAGTAAAATAAGTACCCCGTTCAGAGGAGATGTTTTATGAGCCATGGATACAACAATCTGTAATCTGTTAACCAAGATTCTGGCAGAAACCCTGAAGGCAGAGAAGGCAAATGCGTTCCTAAGTAAGTCTGTCCCTATATGGACAAGTACTATCTTCTCCTTGGTGAGCAGGCTGCCAACTGTTCCCTGTTGTCTTTTGCTATGGTCAGCTTGGACGTCTAATGAAGGATATAGAAGCCAGATCAGCCTTGGTGAGAGGAGGTCCATGTTGTTGAGCTTGGGCATAACCTGTACTCTTGATGCCATGACCACTTTGTAGTGAACCATGGAACAGGCATGTCTGGGATATGAAGCTGACTGACATCCATGATGGGTCAAGTTGTCTATGTTATCAGTAAGAGCCTCCTTCACAGATGAAACTTTCTCTAAGCATTTATGCCAGTCACAAATCACTCAGTGCCCATTATAAGAGACCCATATGTATACATGTTCCCTACACCTCTTTTGTCACCAATTTTCTAAATCTGTTCATTTTAAATCCATGACCAGTCTACCATTCCATTAGCCATTCGTGAATCAAGTACATGCATACTCAGGCCATCTTTACTTCCAGAATAGGTATTCAATCACATGGATCATTTGAAGTCCTGCCCATTCTGGGGATTCCCTTCCACCACTGTTTTTTATAGTAGTTGCCCCTTTTTGGCTCATGCCAATTTTAACATACGAGGTAGAGGAGACAAAGTCCTGGTTCTCCTAATATTTACGTCCCAAACTATCCAGATCATGAGATAACGTCTACAAGTCCTTTCGGATTTAAAACAAGTAAAGAACACACACCACCACCACCCTCACACATAAACCCACACCAGCTTTGTTTCAGAAACATTTTCTATAAGGTACAAAGGCTTGTAAGCCTTTATAACCAACTAGAAATTAATTTTTCTACAGTATTAGAAAGAGGCAGCAAAAACATTCTTTTAGATATACAATTTTTTTTTTAAACTTTGTGTTAGAGCTGTGTTAGTTTCCCTCCCCCATTTCTATCATAAGTTAACTTACTCTTCTTACTGGAAAGGATGAAACTGATGGCAGGAAAAGCAAATAGCACTCACTCATGTAAACAATCTCACCTGTAATTCATTAACCCTGGTACCCTCAGCCTCCTAGAAAAAGTGTCCCATTTATTAGCTTCCAATCCCAAGTTCATGTTTATCTTTCAGTTCTGGAGCATTATTGGGCAGTAAAGAAAGGAGACGCTTTATTACTGGTGACACCTTGTACATGGAGTTA
This sequence comes from Mustela nigripes, assembly GCF_022355385.1. Lineage (NCBI taxonomy): Eukaryota > Metazoa > Chordata > Mammalia > Carnivora > Mustelidae > Mustela > Mustela nigripes. The sequence goes on along the minus strand of NC_081558.1, from coordinate 145,094,180 downwards.
CCAATCTTACACAGATGATATAGGCTGTTTAATGAACTCTTTTCATCTCTGTTCGATTAACCACCCCACTCTTCCCATTATTTGTATTTCCTACCTCCTGAAGAAAGTAGAAAAACACATATTACTGAGGCATCTCACTTTTATTCTACCATCTGAAACAAGAGAAACAGAAACTATAATAGGAATAGCAACTCATAAATAGCAATTCCCCCCAAAGTGTGGAATATGATTGTACTTGAGATTACTCTTGTTAGTGTGCAAACTATCAGTATCAGGGGGTACTCTAACCAGGAAAATGATATTAAAAAATCATAATAAGAAGGGTCTTTCCATTCATGTTCACCTAAAATTCTTTACTTCTATAAGGAGAAAAAGTTCTCAGTTTGGGGCTAGGCTTTCACAACTAGCGCTTTAATGCAGAGAAAACAGGTATCTTGCTCAGAATACTTGGTGGGCAACTTCTAACTAGAACCTAAAATCATTATTCTGTTTTTGTTGTCCATGAATGGCAAATGATACTGACTGCATTGTAGTGATAGTGAGATTGCTTTTGATTAACAAGTTTTAAAAGTTAAGTTATTTTAAGTAAAATTTTTTGCTTTTTTTTTTAAGATTTTATTTATTTACTTGACAGAGAAAGAAGGATCACAAGTAGGCAAAGAGGCAGGCAATAAGAGAGGGGGAAATGGGCTCCCCGCTGAGCAGAGCGCCCAAGGTGGGGCTCGATCCCAGGACACTGAGATCATGGTCCTGAACCAAAGGCAGACGCTTAATCCTCTGAGCCACCCAGGCACCCCTAAGTAAAATTTTTAAGCCAATAATAGTACAAGTCATACATGAATACAATGGAAACCTCAAAAAGGGAATACACAAGAAAGAAATTCTGAAAACACTGCAAGAGAAAAAAAATATCATAACTATTTATAACAGGAATTAGTCCTGAAGGTAGGATTCACTCATATACTGGTGGGTGTTTTGTGTTTGGGCTGCATGTGTGTGCATAGGAGAGTAGCCGGGGTTCTGGACTTTCTTCTACTCCCCATTTCCTCATAATGAAAAGACTATATAATTGTCACACTTCCATTGTGTTAAATACTTACATGTATACTGTGTTAAATATATATATATATAGTAACACTGGCTCTCAATATTGCTATAATAATTTTTTTAAAAACTTGATAATGTATGTTATAATATTTTTACTTTTTATAATTGTATTTAATCCTGAAAGTTCTTTCTGAAATCCCAGTTATTTCCTTCAATTAAAGGTCTCATACCTTATTTTCTGAACATCATGTCCCCGAGTATTTCTGTCTCTCCCTGAATTATCTTCTATTTAGAACCTAGGCTTAATAAACTAATTTTATTGACGTAAATGTGTTTGGAGATCTTGTTCTTCAGAAAGAATAGAGGTAATTGGCATTTTGTGTATAGGAATAGAAGAGCCTTCATTAAACTTCATTAGTCTTATTCAACCAAGATTAATGGCTAAAAATTTTATTTTGCTGCAATTATTTGTATCACTCTTGTGCAGTCATATGCAAATTATATTATTTGTTAATTTCACATAAAACAACTATGTAAACAGATAAAAATGAAGGGCTTATATCTATTTAGAATAATTCATCTTTCATTTCTCTATTGCCAAATATTTCTTTTACAGCACTGAAAACTGTAATAGAAGGATGTGATTACTTAAGGGTTATCACTTTGCCACTTTTTCACTTTCTGCCATTCTGCTGTGTCTCCCAACAATTATTACTACCTACTTCACTGGAAATGCTCCTCATAGGTCACTAAACCTTAAGGTGTCCCAGATACTTCTAAGCCATAGCACATTCTTTTCCTTCCTTAAATTCTTGAATTGAAGCTGAAAGTGCTGTGGCTTTTGAACATAATAAAAAGACAGCCTTTAGGGTTGTTTCTGGATTACTGAGATTAAGATTTCACTCATTCTCATGAAAAAAAGACTTGCCACATGTGCATAAACCCAAAGGGATGATGAAAACTCTAAGAAAACAGATTAGTAATCACTATAAACAGATGTACACTTTGGCAATTACTGAATTTTTTAAAGACAAAAAAAAAGTTGGTCAAGTTTATTCCCATGCTTAAATCTTTGATCCTCTAGTACAACGGACATTTTGTAAGACATTTTTTAAGCATAAAAATTTGCTTTGATATTGAATCTGTTTGGAGTTTTGCAGCTGTGATACCCTGGAACCAGGAATCACTTGTTCCCCATCATATATCTATTTTTAAACAAACACTCAACAAAAAACATGAAATTCAAGAGAATTTTTTAACATATTATCTCTAGATGTACTTTTTTTTTTTTTTTTTACTTACAGAACAATGATATCTGGCAAAAGCGCATCATTTAGAAAGTGATTCATGTATAAAATATAACTTTTAAGCATTATATTAAAAACATAGCTTCTTGGGTGCCTGGGTGGCTCAGTCAGTTAAGTATCTGCCTTTGGCTCAGATCATGGTACCAGGGTCCTGGGATCCAGTCCCACACTGGGCTCCCTACACAGTGGAGAGTTTGCTTCTCCCTCTCCCTCTGCCCCTCCCCGATGCTTGTGCATTCTCCCTCTCTCTCTCTCACTTTGGTTCGCTCTCAAATAAATAAATAAAATCTTTTAAAAAAAATACAGCTTCTTAAAATAATCTCTACTAAAGAAAAAACTTCTTTAAATCCTTTTTTTTCTTTTATAATATCCAATTTTGACTTTTACATTTATTTTAAAATATAATCTTCCCTTATATATCTATCACAACTTACTTCTGGTTTTCAACTAGCTTTTCAGCTTAAGATTCATAAATATTTTAAGGAACAAAGAAATACAACTTCTGTAGTAGTTGATGACATGCTGAATAAGAGAGTGCTTTTTTTAGCATAAAAGAGAAATTTCATAATAAAGTTATTAAGAGATTAAACATATTTGCATCCTATCAAAGTTTGTCACTTTTTCCCCAAGAAGACTCTTGCCATCAAGAAATTAAATAAAGGGGCGCCTGGGTGGCTCAGTGGGTTAAGCTGCTGCCTTTGGCTCAGGTCATGATCCCAGGGTCCCGGAATCGAGCCCCGCATCGGGCTTTCTGCTCAGCAGAGAGCCTGCTTCCTCCTCTCTCTCTGCCTGCCTCTCTGCCTGCTTGTGATCTCTCTCTGTCAAATAAATAAATAAAATCTTAAAAAAAAAAAAAAGAAATTAAATAAAAACTTGGGACTATGTATCAACCAAGATTTTGAGGCCTGTATATATAGAAAGACAAATTTTCTCAAAAGAAATCTAATATAATCAACCTGACATGCAGATAGCTTACAAGAAACTTTCCCTCTTGAATCTTATAACTAAATTAAAACCAAAAGCAATCTGAATTATTGGTTAAAATGAAGAAAACCCCAAAGGATTGAAATTTGCTCAACTTATGTTACTGTATGGTTTTACAATGCTGTTTTTTACAAATATGAGAAAATAGTTTTTCAGCGCTTATAAAAGAACATTTTGGTTTATGTCATTTATCTCCTGTTGAAAAGAAGACTTATTCTGGTAGAATACTAAGAAAATTATAAGGAAGAGATTGTGCCAATATAAATTATTCCAAGCATTTAAAACTGTATTTGGAAAAGGAAAGTTTACTTACCTCATCCTAGCAGTGAAAAGCTTCAATACAGAAATACAGCTGGTAAAAAAGGGGAAGGATGGTTAACAAATCTTAAGAGACCATGGTACCCTGAAATGCAATTTGATAAGGTGTTCACTTGTGAATGTATGCTACTACTCCACTTTTTGTAAACGGTGCCTGTCTTTTTGTCTTTATTAAAAGCAAATTTATCCATGTTTCTTTTCACTTTTCTCTCTGTATGAGCTGTTTCTTATCATATGCTAATTAACACCCTGATAGTTCAAAAGTGCTTCCAATTCAAATTGTGGACTGAGCCCAGGAATTTATTAACCTTCCATCCCCAAATCTGATTAAAATTTTAAAAATATTAATAGCAACAGCTAAAAACAGTATATAATTTCTACTGAGCACCTGTTATATGCCAGGCACTCTTCTGCATGTTTATCATCTAATCCTCAGCAATCCCCATTTTACAGATGAACAAATGGAGGCACCAAAAAGTTGAGAAACCTGTGTCAAGTCACAAAATCAGCATTTGCTAAAGCCAAGATTTTTTTTTAAAGATTTTATTTATTTATTTGAAAGACAGAGATCACAAGTAGGCAGAGAGGCAGGCAGAGAGAGAGTGGGGAGAAGCAGGCTCCCTGCTGAGCAGAGAGCCCGATGTGGGGCTCGATCCCAGGACCCTGGGATCATGACCTGAGCCGAAGGCAGAGGCTTTAACCCACTGAGCCACCCAGGTGCCCCTAAAGCCAAGATTTTAATTCAGAGTCCATGAAGGGGACCCCAATGCTACACCACCAGTAAAGAGAAGATGAAGAGTAAGGAGGAGGAGAAAGAGAAAAAAATCAATAAATGTGATGAAAATAAAAACTGGTTCTTTCAGTAAACCAAAATTTTTGAAAAATTTCTGGAAGACAGAAAACCAGTTGATGGAAGGAGCACAATCATAAGAACAGGAGCAGACTATAGGATAGTCATCATCAGGATATTCAATTTCAGAAATGTCTATAATACAACTACACTAATTAGCCATTCTTGCTCCCAAAAACCACAGTGAAACTGCAGAATTTGTTCTCACTCTACAGCAGGCTACTACATCAGTCAGGGTTCCATCAGGGAAACAGGAAGTACTTACACCAGAGGGAATTTAATGCAGGGAACCAACTACACAGGGGATGGTAGTGCTAAGAAGACATACAGGGGATAGAGGCCAAAAGCAGGATACAGGGTGGACATGGTGTTCCTGAAGGCAGAGAGTCAAGTCACTCAATAGAGGCTCAGAGGCAGCCTATTCAGGGAAAGCATAAGAAACTTCTGGAAGCACTGCCTGAGACAAACAGGCAGAAAGGGAGGCGGGAGAGAGGCCTTTTTATTGTCCTGCCACATGTCCTAACCTGTTGCCTGTGTCCTGTTGGACAAATCCATCCAGAACCCTCTTAGATGATACCTAGGAAATACAACCTGCCAGAGTCAGCTTTCCTGTGATACAGAACAGAGCAAGGGTAAGGAATGATTTGAGCACACAAGCTCCAGACCAGCATAGATATTTCTAAATAAAGTGAAAGACTATCCTGGCAAACTGTCCCAGCAGGGGTGTGAAGGCCAGAGATAAACAACCTGATATAATCCTGGACTCCTAACTTCATCAGTCATAGGGGCCTGAGCTCACTTATTTATTTCCCACATAACCTAAAGAGAAGCCCTTAGTTAGCTTCCCCATTCCAGAGAGAGGCCTTCGGTATAAACTGGCCTATAAAACTGCCGAAGAATCACAATACTTGTTGCCTAGAATTATCATACTAGTCCATTCAAAAATATGAAAGGAAAACCTAGAGTCAACAAGCACCTGGGAAAAATGAACAATATGAAAGAGAAGAATCATGATAAATAAACACAATGCCTAATCCTGGAGGAAAAAATGACAGGCAGAAGAGAAATTTAAAATAATTCTAAATCACCGTCAGAGAAATTAGACAACACCTGCATCCATAAAACCAGATATACTGCTATAAAAAAGCAGCAATCAAAGAAAAGCAAATGTTCTTGGAAAGTAGGTCATAATGTTATTAAAAAAAATTTCAGACAGGTTGAACCACAGAATAAAGAGTTTGTGACATGGAAGTTAAGGCAGAAGAAATCCCCTAAAACAAAAACAAAAATACAGAAATTGAAAATATAAGAAAAAAAGTTAACAAATAGAGTTAACAGGTAGACAAAATAGGGTTCAAAAACTAAGAATATAATAATTGAAGTAGAAGAAAACTTTCCAAACTCAAGAAAGATACAAGTGTTTGGACTGGAAGGGTCTGTTCAGACCTAAGCAAAAAAACAATAAGATACACATCTCGACATTTGCTAACTTCAATGAACAAAGAACTCTGAAAGCTTCCAAAGTGTTAAAACTGGATATCAACAAAGAAATGAGGATCCTATTTAATCAACTGTACCAAGCACCTAAATAAAATGAACAACGGCGTTAAAGTTTAGAGGAAATTATAGATGTAGATACGGATGGAGATGCAAATTTAGATACAAATACAGATAGGTCAAAAACCAGAAGTATATACACTATAATAATAAAAGAAATTTTTCTAGGTAAAGACTAGTAACCTGTTTGTGTTAACTCTTCACTGCCTCTGGCACAGTCCCTGGCACAGGCAAGTTGCTCAATCAATATTCTTAGCTCTGTGAATGAACTAGTGTTGAACAGAATACAGAGGGGCTGCATAAGACCCTGAAGTCTTAAGTGGAAGCTAAATATGTAGCAACCATCTCACTTACACAAGCTATTACAACTCAGTGTTATTCTCTAGAGAAATTCTTGCTTTCTGAGAATTAGGGTAAAAAAAACCCTTACATTTGATTAAATAATTTAGATGCCCTTGGATGCATTAGTTGAAAGCAAGCATAAAGTTGGCTTGTGCCTCTAAGGACAGCTAACCTAACACTGCCAAACAGCAGTACGTCCTGTTACGGCAAGCTTCACCACTCGAAACCTGTCTTCAGTAATTTCAACATCAAGGTAAAAGACGGACGATTGGTTCCACAAACTTGGCTGGTGTCTCTAGGCTGAATGACCTTTTGAAGCTTACTCCACCTCTTTGTTGTGGAGAATCTGGGACCCAGTGAGAAGGCTGCTGCAAGTTCCCTGCTCTCCAATGCCATGTTGAACTGCAGCTGATTTGATCAACTCAAGTAATTCCTCTCATACTACAAAAACCTGACCAATACATATTAAAAATCATTTTATTTTGTAGAAATACATATTCATTATATAAAATACGAAAAGTAGAGAGCAGAAATTAAAAATTATCCATAATTTAATTACCCAGGAAAACTTACTGCTACCATTTTTATGTGTATTTTCCCATTTTTTTTATAAAATAAAATTACTTTTCATTGAATGTATCACTATTATCCTTCCATGTCAATACACATGCTTTTATGTCAGCAGTTTTAGTAGTATAATTTATTATATGACATATCAAAATTAATATCACCAAGAGCCTATGGATGGATATTTTGGATAATTTCAACTGAAACAAAGCATTTTGTGAAAGCAATACCTTAATTGACTACTTAGGCTCTACTAAATATCTTTCTGATTGTATCAAATCTCTTTTCCAATAAATATTTCCCTCCTTTCCAATATAAAGCAATGGTAATATATTTTGAAATATTACTTTTTATCCTCTAAAACTCAATAATGACTATTCATAGCAGAAAATTTAGAAAATGCAGAAAATTGGGGCACCTGGGTGGCTCAGTGGGTTAAAGCCTCTGCCTTCGGCTCAGGTCATGATCCCAGGGTCCTGAGATCAAGCCCCGCATCAGGCTCTCTGCTCAGCTGGGAGCCTGCTTCCCTTCCTCTGTCTGCCTGACTCTCTACCTACTTCTGATCTCTCTCTCTGTCAAATAAATAAATAAAATCTTAAAAAAAAAAAAAAGAAAGAAAATGCAGAAAATTTTCTTGAAAAAAATTTAAAACATCCTAATCTCACCACAAAAAAATTTGGTCACTGTTAATATATTATTAAGGGGGCACCTGGGTGGCTCAGTGGGTTAAAGCCTCTGCTTTCGGCTCAGGTCATGGTCCCAGGGTCCTGGGATCGAGCCCCGCATTGGGCTCTCGGTTCAGCGGGGAGCCTGCTTCCTTCTCTCTCTCTCTCTCTCTTTCTCTGCCTGCCTCTCTGCCTGCTTGTGATCTCTCTGTCAAATAAATAAATAAAATCTTTTAAAAAAAAATATATATTATTAAGTATTTAATTCTATCTGAAGAATCAAATACACTCTACCTTTGGGATTAACAGAATTTACTAATATGTACTTTGTTGTTTTTCACATTGTCCTATTTCTTGTATTCTTTATTTGTTTTACTAAATTATACCTTTAAGCAATAATTGTAGGAAAAGATATATAGATAAATTTCCTGAGTCCATCTTTTCCAAAGCTGTTTTTTATGTTGCCTTCACATCTAATATTTTTGGTACAAAAGCCTGTGTTTATAATAATTTTCCTTAAAACAGATGAGACTTAAGCTATATTTGAAATAATTTTTTAAAAAAAGTTAACCAAGAAAAGCAAAAATAAAAGTGTTCTGAAAGTAAAAATACTAAGTATTGATTGCAAACAGCATTTGAGGACCAAAGAAGATTTCCATTTACATCAGAAAAAAAAAAAATCCTAAAATGGAGTAGCAGAAGATAAGGTCAAAAGATAGGTAGAATATGAACATCTTGAGAGATAGGTAAATATTTTTGCCAATTTATTAGAAATTCTTGGGAGGTATAAAGGATATGAAGTGAGAAGGACTTTCAGATCCCAGTAGCATAATGCCCAGCATGTAGTAGGAACGTATTATTTGTTGAATGAATGGAGAAAGTTTGACATTAACCAAATCATTAGGTTAAAAGGGTCCACACTAGAGAAAATGGTAATGAAAACAAATGAGATATTCATTAATCATGTGTTATTTACAGACAGGATGTACTAAAAGGCAAGAGACACTATTTGCCCAAGTATCTGAATTTTCCTACAGCAATGATGGATGTGAAATAGTTCACTCATTCTATCACCTAGAACAGTGTCAGAGAATTATAAAATTGCTTGTTTTTAGCCGGGAATGGCCTAAGACATCTGTCTCATGACTAGCATGTTCTAACTTTAAATGTCTCTTTCATAGAAGTGAAAATTTTTTATCAGGGTACTAAAAGGCCTACAAAAAAGTCCTTTGGTTATATTAAAAATCAATATTCCTGGTCTCTTGTCTATCTCTGCTTCATTCTCCCATGTGGCCTTGAGGAATTCGGTCAGTTGGGTTGTGTCCTAAAGCTAACTTCCTAATGTAGTACCCAGCACAACACAAGCTCTCAGTAAATATTTAGAGAACGAATATATTTACATAGGCAAATAACATAAGTATATTAATTGCAGAGAAGTAGTTCCATCAAACAATTAAGCTCTTGAGTTTCTACAACTTTTCTTATTTCCTGGAGGACTTCTATGTGCATTTTCTGATGAAATACAATGCATTATGTATGGGTCATTTCAACTGTCATTAATAAGAGAACCTAATTCAAACTGGCCAAACAATAATAGAATGCAAAGTTTCTATAAATATTAAGATTTTCCAATGTTGACTACTCTGGAAACTTAATGATGTCATCAAGAATCCTGATTCTCTCCTCTATTTCCAGAGTGAACTTCATCATAATTGCTTTTCTCAGAGGACCACTGCCAAAAATAGAACTGGAGTTACAGCCTTCCTTTTACATGTCCAGTTGAAAAGAGTCTCTTCTTCAAATGTTCTTTCAGATGATGAAGGAAAAAGTTTCCCAGAAATCCCTCACTGAGACACTTCATTGTCCCAAATCATGTTACACATCTATTCCAGAATCATTCACAGCCCAAGCGGCATGATAGCTCTCTTTGTGTTAACCAATCAGAGCTAACTGTGGACCTGCTGTGTAGAGTGTGTGCACGTGTGTGTGTGTGGGGGGGGGGGGTGGAAGGGAGCTGAGAGGATACCAGAACAAAATCAGAACAATTTAGCCTAAAGGAAGGGAGGAATAGGTACGAGGGAGACATTCACCAACCATCCATTCCAGTCATTTCCCTCCTAGCTAATATGAGAACTCTGAAACTGTATGCCATACTAGAAAATTTCATAGACTGATAGAACTTTTAGAAGTGGAAGGACCAAACAAGTGCTTTAGTTTAAACCTCTTTTTCACAAATAAGGAAAACTAAGCCTTAAGATCTCAAGAGGTTAAGCGATGCCTGGGTGGCTCAGTTGGTTAATTGTCTGCCTTCCGCTCAAGTCATGATCCTAAGGTCTTAGAATCAAGTCCCACATAAGGCTCCTTGCTCAGCAGGAGCCTGCTTCTCCCTCTGTCTGCTCTACCTGCCGCTTCTCCTGCTTGTGCTCTCTCTGAAAAATAAGTAAAAATTAAAAAAAAAATCTCAAGAGGTTAAATGCTTTACTCTAGATCACCAGACAGTTAAAACAGAACTGATAATAATACTCCAATTATTTAATAACCAAACATATGCACTGTGACATTTCTCTTCAAAAATTAAAATGATGGCATTCTAGATGAAATAGGAACACTCAGTTGCTGACATGTCAAAAGACAGATGAAAATATGTACAGCAGCTAATGGGTAAAATTATAAATAGCATTAATGATTAGAATAGTAATTATTTTTAAACTAGGTAATTATTAATGGATAAATTTTGTTGTCATTTTTTTATTAGTAGTATATCATGAAATAATTTTTAGGAAAAATTCCTAGGACTCCTCTATTGCAAAGAGCTAGCCACATTCTAAGAAGTGCTGTATCATTGGATCCCATCCAAATCAAAAATGAGAAGAAGCGGAAGAATTTATAACCAGAAGAATCTGAATATGTGTAAAGTAGGAAAAGTATTAAGCATTTTATTAGTTCTTCTTAATATGAGTAGTTGATACCCAATGTTATATTTTTTTCAGGTGGGCAACTTAGTGATTTGACAAGTTTTTTAGTCTCTACATCATTTATTTCTGCTCTGATCTTTATTATTTCCTTTCTTCTATTCACCTTGGACTTTATTTGTTCTTTTAGGTATAATTTTTTTTTTATTTGTTACTTTAGGTATAAATTTAGACTGAACTTTTTTTTGCTTCTTGCGGTAGGCCAGTATTGCTATATAATTTCCTCTTAGAACTGTTTATGCTGTGTCCCAGAGATTTTGGACTGTTATGTTTTCATTTTCATTTGTCTTCATGTATTTTTTTAATTTCTTTTTTAATTCCTTAATTTCCAATTGGTTGTTTAGCATCACGTCATTTAGTCTCTCATGTTTGTGTTTTTTCCAGTTTGTGTGTGTGTGTGTGTGTGTGTGTGTGTGTGTGTGTGTGTGTGATTTATTTCTAGTTCATATCATTGTGGTCAAAAAGGATTCATGGTGGGATACCTGGGTGACTCAATCAGTTAAGCATCTGCCTTCAGCTCAGGTCATGATCCCAGAGTCCTGGGATCCAGCCTCACATCAGGCTCCTTGCTCATTGAGAATCCTGCTTCTCCCTCTGCCTGCTGCTCTCTACCCCCTGCTTGTGCTCTCTCTCTCTCTGACAAATAAACAAATAAAATCTCTTTAAAAAAAAATTTCATGGTATGATTTCAATCTTCTTAAATTTATTAAGGCCTTGTTTTATGGCCTAATATGTGATATATTCTGGATAATGTTTCACATACACTTGAAAAGAATGTGTAATTTGTTGTTTGGGGATGAAATGTTCTATATATATGTTAAGTCCATCTGGTTCAATGTGTCCTTCAAAGACATTGTTTCCTTATTGATTTTCTGTATGGATGATCTAGCCACTGACGTAAATGGAGTGTTGAAATCCCCTACTATTATTATATTACCACCAAATTCTCTGTTTATATCTGTTAATATTTGCTTTATGATTTAGATGTTCCATTGTCAGGTGCATAGATATTTACAATTGTTATACCTCTTCTTGGATTAATCTCTCTATCATTATATAATATGCTTTTTGTCTCTTGTTACAGTCCTTGTTTTAAAGTCTATTTTGTCTGATAAGTATTGCTACCTTGGCTTTTTTTTTCCACTTTGATTTGCATGGTGAATGTTTTTCCATACCTTTACTTTCAGTCTGTATGTGTCTTTAGGTCTGCGATGAGTATCTTGTAGGTAGCATATAGCTGGGTCTTGTTTTTATTCATTCTGCTATTCTATATCTTTTAATTGCAGCATTTAGGCCATTTACATTTAAAGTAATTATTCATAGGTATGTAGTTATTGCCATTTTTAAAATTTGGATTTTGGTTATTTTTGTGTTTCTTTCTGGTTCCTTTTTCTCTTGCTCCCTTTGTGATCAACAGGTATCTGTAATATCTTGTTTGACTTTCTTTCTCTTTATTTTCTGCATATTTATCATAAGTTTTGGATTTGTGGTTACTATGAGGTTTGTATATAACACCCTAACTAAATAGTAGTCCATATTAATTTGATGATCATTTAAATTCAATCACATTCAAAAAGAAGAAGAAGAAAGGGTAAAGAATAATCTTTTTTTTCTTTTTTTCTCTTCTTCCCTTTTTACTCCCTTCCCCACATTTTATATACATGTTGTCATATTTTACATTATTTTATTCATACTATTCTTATATTTAATTATAGCCATTTCTTTTCCACTTAAAGAAGTCCCTTTAACATTTCTCGTTTAGGGGTAATAAATCCTTTATCTTTTATTTTTCTGGGAAACTCTTTATTTCTCCTTCAAATCTGAATGATAACCCTGCTGGGTAGAGTATTCTTGGTTGTAGGTTTTTCCACTTCAGCACTTTGAGTATAATATGTTACTCTTTTTCTGGCTTGTAAAATTTGTGCTGAAAAATCAGTTGATATTCTTACAGCTTTTCCCATATAGGTAGCTATTTGTTTCTCTTTTGCTGTATTTAGGATTCTTTATCTTTATCTTTTGACACTGCAATTACTATGTACCATGGTATGGACTTCTTTGGGTTCTTCTTATTTGGAACTCTTAGTGTTCCTTGGACTTGGGATATCAATTTCCTTCCTTAGGTTAGGGAATTTTTCAGTTATTATTTCTTTAAATAAGTTTTCTACACCTTTCTCTCTCTCTCCTTTTCTGGGACCCCTATACTGCAAATGTTTATTTACTTGCTATTGTCCAAAAGATCTCAATCTACCCTCATTTCTTCTCTTTCTGCTATTCAGCTTATGTGTTTTCCATTACCCTCTTTTCCAGACCACTGACACATTCTTCTGCATCCTCTAATCTACTGTTGATTCCTTCTAATTTTTTTCCATTCAGTTATTATATTCTTCAGCTCTGATTGGTTCCTTTTAATATTTCCTTTTTTTTTTATTAAGTCCTACTGAGTTCCCCTTTTTCTTCTCCAGCCCAGCGAGTATCTTCACAATCATTACTTTGAATTATCAGTCACATTGCTTATCTCTGCTTCACTTAATTCTTTAACTAAGTTTTTCTTTCTTTTTCTTTCTTTTGGAACATATCCCTCTGTCTCCCTACTTTGCTTAAGTTTCTGTGTTTGTTTCTATGGGTTAGGCAAAATGACTACTTGTCCTAAGGCTGAAAGAGTAGTCTTCTGTGTGGTGAACCCAGCCTCTGTGTGCTTGGTAACTTTTGCTGGCTGGCTGATGCTATAGCTGTATTTGCTAGTGACCCTTTTAAATCATGGCTTTTTATAGAAAGAATAAAGGAAAAAAGTAATAATAATAACAAAATGAAAATAAAAAAGGAAAAAGAAAAGAAAGGGACAAAAAGAAAAATGCGAAAGAGTAAAAGAAAAAAGAATAAGATAAAAACAAAAAGAAAAAATCTTTAAAAAAGTAAGATAATTTTTTTAAGGAAAAATAAGCCAGTAAACACACACACAGACACACACACATACTGCAGCTATTTCTGTGCCCCAGAACCACAGACCATCTGGTGTCAGCTTGGGGACCCTAGGCACACTGAGGTCGAAAGCTCTGATGACCAGACCTGACTTTATAGCACTGAGACTGCCCAATATAGTGTGGGACCCTCCAATTATGGTGCCTGAATCTATCCCTTATGCCAACCAGGTCCTGCTCCAGTCTGGGCTTCTAAGTTGGAGGGGGAAAGACTCTTCCCACAGTTCCTCTGCCATTTTGAACTGTGGGTTTTTTGTTTTTTGTTTTTTGGGTTTTTTTTTCCTGCCCCAGTGCAGCAAGGGCTGTGGACCTCTAGGTTCACAGAAGTCACAGGCTCACTGAGACAACTGGACTGACCTGTTAATGGTGTCTGGACCATTTAAGGTGTTCCAGCCAAGGTGGGAGGGGATTGTATACTGTGTTGTTCTCCAGTTCCTTTGACCTGGAGAGTTTTCCCACAATTCCTCCACTGCTTGGCAGAGGTCTAGTGTTGTCTCTTTTATATGCTAGTTAAGTCATGTTTTGTTTTGTTTTGTTTTCTGTGCCCAAGGACAGAGGGATCTCTTCCTGTTCCCCCAGTGCTATCCCTCTCTACTACCATTTACAGCACTGGGGGATGGGGGTATTCCCTTTGTTATCATGTCTCCATCTCTCTTGCTGTTTTCTTGCTATTCCCTCTGTCTTTGGTTGTTCAGTAGCTGTTCAGTCACCCCTCAATTCTTCAGGAAGAATTGTTCTTTTAATAGATATAATTTGGTTTGTTCCATGGAGGAGGTGAGTTGTGTCTTCATACCTTGCCATTTTGAACTGGCTTCCTTAAAGCATTTCATTTAACAATGACCCCAAGCATTGCATTTGAGATTATGTATATAGTTTTCCTATTTTCAAGACCACTCTAAAATTTTCTGTATTGTAAGAGCCACTAAAACTAATGTACATTAAATATAAGTCATGAAATTATGTCAAAGAGGCTCAGACTTTAAATGTATATGTTTTTCCCAGTCACAAAATAGCAAAAGTGCAGAAATTACTTCTATGTCTAAAATAAAAAATTTATTGTGTAGAAAAAAATTCATCCTTGTCTTAATATTTTTTCTATTTCTGACATAACGGAACCATATGTTGCTTTCTAGAACTGTAATACCTCTGTCACCAATGATAATTGCTAATGTGTTTCAACCTTTCATGAAGCATTAACAGGATTCTAAGAAATAATCATTAAAATATTCCAGAAACAAACACGTGAGATGAATAAAATTAGCCATCTCCAAAGAAGAAAGGACCAAGAACACTATTGCTTTTAAGCCATTAAAACCTATATTCAATTACATTTATTGTTATGGTTCCCAGCCAGTGAATTTTTTAATGCACAACCTTGAATTAGGAAATATTTACAGGAAATATTTTATGTGACATGAAATCAGGCACAAAAATCAAGTCACTATGCAAGAGAGCACCAGTTTCCATTACTTTGGACATACCTGTCAAATAATAACTTATATCCTAGCCAGAAGAAATTAACATCAATTTTCCCATTATTCATCTTCTGCTTAATATTTCTGTGATGGTGAGATGTAAAAGCATTTAAAAGTATACATTAATCCTCTGATAAAATTCTAATAATGAAAAATTAAAGGTCATTTAATGGTTCAAGTTAATCTATATTTTTTGGAGGAGAAAAGAAGAAATATCAACCATAAATTTAAAATGTTTGAAGATAAAATAGGTGTTATTACAATTATATAATTATAATTGTAATACATAATATAATTACATAATTATAATTTCAAATCATTTTTATATTCTAAGATAATCCTAGACATGTTTATGCTATTTTGAAGCCATTTTCTCAATGGCTTTTGAATTTCATAGTTCTTATATGCTGAAATATCAACTTATTGCATATTGATGATTTTTTAGTAGTTATTACATGTTGAAGTTTCAAACCTACAGCAGGATTCAGGCAAGGGAAATATCCACTTACAAGTATAATTATTATACTCTTTTTTTAAAGTTTTATTTATTTTAGCGAGAGACAGAGAGAAGGCAAGCAGGGAAGGGGCAGAGGGAGAGAGAGAATCCTGAACCAGACTCCCTGCTGAGCATGGAGTCCAATGCAGGGCTTAATCCCAGGTCCCCAAGATCACGACCTCGGCCAAAATCAAGAACCAACTGCTTAACCAGCTGAGCCACCCAGGCCCCCTACAAGGATAATTCTTAACATATATATAAAATAATGTAAATATTTCCAGCTATACACATCTTGCTTTTGAAAACGTTATGTGAGTTGACATTCACATTTGTTCAACATTTCTTCAGGTTTGGCCAACAAAGGTATTATACTTGGAAATTCAAAATATATTAAGAAAGTAATGTCTTTGAACTACTTTTCTCGAGGCATAGCAATCTTACTACCCCCAATTGCATGCCAGCAGGTCAGTTATTTTAAGGGTCCCATTCCACAAATTAGGAGACTGAGAACAAAAATAAACCATCCTTTATTAATCAAAATTCAGACCTGAAATATCTCAGGATCAAGAACAACAGAGAACCACAATATGGGCTTTAGAAGGTTAATGGGGGAAATATTTTTGAAATATCTTTTGGTGTATTTTGCCTTCTTAATTAGATGGTCTCTTTCCCCATAACCATTGTGGTATTATTGGTCTAGGAAAAGAGAAAGCAATTACCCCAGCACCTGGGAAGAAGCCTATGACACAATGGAAATAATGTTTGTCAAACCATATGCATACAAGAAAACTCCCATTCCTAGCTCCCACGCACTTATATCTAAGTGGTCCCATGTATCTAAGATGGAGTCAGTAAAGAACACCAATTCTAGTCCTCACCATTACATACCCATTAAATGCCTCTAAAATCTTTCACACACTCTCTTTACTCTCCATATTGTTAGATGTGAAAAATGAGGTTGCAGAGGCACATGAGAGTTAGAGAGCTCATCACCTGACTTCACTCTTAGAGAGACACATACAGATCTCCTTTCCTCTCCCCCTTAATCCCCACTGGTCTTTGCATGAGTGAAAAACAAAATTTTATTGTGCTAAACCTCTGGGATTCATTATACTAATACACATAAAGAAGTTCCCCCTTGACAAAAAACCCTGTACAAGTTCTAGGAATAAAGAGTAGAGGGGAAAAAAAAAAATGCGGCATCTGGGTCAATCAGTCAGGTAAGCGTCTGCCTTCAGCTCAGGTCATGATTAGTCCTGGGATTGAGCCCGGAATCAGGCCCTCTGCTCAGTGGGCAGCTTGTTTCTCCCTCTCCCACTGCCTGCCTACTTGTAATCTCTCTCTCTGTCAAGTAAATAAAGAAGATGTTTAAAGAAAAAAAAAAAAGAGCAAATTATGAGGTACTAAGGTCCTAATGTTAATCTGCTGAGATGAATGTGATGCTCTCTACACAGGCAGAGAAATTCATTTATTATGAAGTCCAGAGATTGACTTGGATTCTTTCAATGTATTCCTCTTTCACTTAAAGAGGCAGTCATGAAGGGAAATGTGTGTATGTAACAAAACAATGAAGAACAGTGGGAAAATTTAAATAAGAGATTAAACCAATGCAAAATGGAAATGCAGTGATTTTCCAGTTCTATTATTATATAAAATGTCTCCACTAATGAAAAAAGAACATAAAAAAAAAAGAAAGACTATGGGGATTACTGAAAATAAACAATTCAAAAGTGCACATTTTAGGTATCTGCTTTTAAATAATACTAATTCATTCTTGGTATACAATAACACATGAAATTAAATTCAATTATCCCCTGTAAAAATAAACAAGTTCAGACATTCATTCTTTATCTGAAGACCCAGTCAGAGCATTTGATCTCAGTCCAGAGTTTAATATTTTCAATACTCTTCAAGTGAGGGTATACAGGCCAAACACTCACTCTATTTTCAGGATTTTGGTGCTCCTTCAGGCAAGGCATAAATCCCTGGGGCAGGCCATATAAGTGGGGAAAGAATCAAAACAGAACTTGAATTCCTTCAAGCTGATTTACCCACAGAAACACTTAGGGTAGAAGGAAGAAATACATTACATGGTATTTCACTTGGTTTATTTTCAGCATTTGAGGTTTTTGTTTTGCTCTGTATTTACATCTGTATGTATATATGTATATATGCATGTATAAGATTTAGAAAGAAAGTTCAGCCTGCTGAGTACTGATATCCCACTTTCATATTTTTGGTTGATTTCTCCTCTTTGTTTACGTGTTTGGTCAAAATCTAATAAAATAATAAGTTACTTCCCGGTTCCCATATTTAGAAGAAAGAGGATGAATCCATTGATTTAGAGTAGACAGAGCTTGGGGCTAATTCCTTAAATGATTCTGGTACCTTGAAATTGCTAAATCTATCTTTGGTCTTACTCTGCATTTCTGAAACTACATGCTATTACGTTAAGACTTTGCTTCAAAGCTGTTATTGATATTGATATGTTTGGGTTGATTCTGGCATAAAATGTACATGTGTCTATATAGTACTTGACATTGTAAATTGTTTTTCTCTTTAAACCTTCTTAAAACTAAACCTGTGGTCAATGTTCACACTTCCTGTTCCCAGGAAGCCTGTTGAACGCAATGCCTCATTGATGTTTTTCTTTCCTTGCTTTATGTTGTATATAATTTGTTTTACTAGAACATCTCGAGCAGGAAATGTACTATCAGGACACCATTAAAAAGGTGGTGGTACTGACAGGTTATAAATAGAGAGATGATAAGGAAGAATCACGTAGTTAAGGAAAGGAGAGGGAATTGTTGACGACAGTTAAAATTTAAGTAACAATATTGGAAAACTTAGCTACAATTGCTCCATCCCTAATACTCTAATGCAAGCACCTGGCACATAGTAGCCATACAATAATATAATGTGAATTATTGCCATAATTAATAATTCTCAGAACAAAACATGGTGGAAAGACCAAGATCCAAAGCTAACTCGACAACTTACTATATGTATGACTTTGGGCAGCTTCCTTGATCTTCTGAGCCCCTGTTTTTCATCAATAAGAGGATGAAAATCACATCTACCAAAAACTTTTATTGTAAAAGTCAGAAGAGACAATTTAAGTCAAGCATTCAGTAAATATCAAGAACTAATAGGCAGTCCATAAATGATCAACTATTATTGTTTTCTCAGAGAAAACACTTAAGCCAAAATATACTTTCAAAGAAGAAAAAAAGTCATTGAAAGTTGTGCTCATTTTAAGGTAATTTGTTAAAAGTCTCCTGCTAAACAGGTTTCATAACCATTTCCTGTATTAGAAATGACTTTCCAATGGCATGAAAAAAAAGTAATGATTATGGCTGTCAATTTTCACATCTGGACATCATGGAATGTTAGATGATCCTTATATTGTAATTGCTTTCTTTATGGTTCAGTGAAATTACCCTATCAGTTATTGTTTATTTGAAATAAAGGAAATTGTGTGGTCAATAATAGTGTTACTTATGCAATTTTAAAACATGATGGTTTATATATGTTAAAAGACTGGTATATAACTGGGCATCATTTATAAGCTTAAAAAAGATGTAACAAGTCCCTTTTTAGCACCTAAGTAATATTCTTTTTTTCCTAAATCAATATGGCTACATCCACCAGATTTGACACAATCAGTCCAGTTCTGGTCACTATTGAGTCTGGCACCTTCAAGATTATACATGGACCCTGGGAATTTATGTGGCAGCAGGAGACGAGGGAATGCGCCTGAGCTTTGGTGGTCACCACATTTACTACAATTTCACATATTATTGTTACCTTCTGGTCCTTCACCATATCTCTAGACAGGTCAGAGAGGTGTCCTTGATAGCTGTCAATAGCCATAGGGGCACCTCACATACTGCTCCTCAGATTCCTCCCAATAAATACACAAAACAATTCCCTCCGTTTAGAAAACACATCCTAAATATCTCTTAGAAATTCACAAAACCCAAACCCTCCACTCTCCCATCCTTTCCCCAAATGGCCTACGTGGGGCTTATTTACTGCCTTTGAAACACAAAATAGCTTTAATTTCCCTTGGGACAAGAGATCCCAGAACAAATTGGCAAGACTATTTTCTGAAGGTGGCATGTTAGGTAATGTCAGGGACAGAGAGAAGAAAATTACTACTATTAATTTAACTTCTCATAGAACCAAGAACAAAGTTGAAGTTAAAATCTCAGTAGTACTCATTCTAATAAATTATATAGAAGATGAGAAAGAAGTCTTCAGTAACTGGAAGAGAACAGAACAGTTCTCATAGTTAAACTGACTGGGGTTTAAGATCTCTAAGTCCACATGATCCAACAGTCCCACTCCTAGGTATACAGCCAAGAGAAATGAAAACATTTGGCCACACCAAAACTATATTATTATTAATAGTATTATTATTCACAGTATTCTGATGATGGAAACAACCAAATTTCCATTCACTGATGAATGGTTAAACAAAATGTAGCATATCCACCCAACAGAATATTATTGAGGAAAAAAAAAAAGGAAAGAAGTACTTATGCATACTACAACATTGATGAACTTTAAAAACATTATGTTATGTAAAAGAAGTCATTCAAAAAGACCTCATGTTGTATGGTTCCATCTATAAAAAATGTCAAACTGATAGACACAGAAAATAATTTAGTGGTTGCTTACAGCCAGCAGGGTACAGAGTGGGGGGATGAAAGTGGGTGGTGATAGATGGTGGAAGAAAGAGGCAGGACAAC
Organism: Mustela nigripes; assembly: GCF_022355385.1. Taxonomy (NCBI): domain Eukaryota; kingdom Metazoa; phylum Chordata; class Mammalia; order Carnivora; family Mustelidae; genus Mustela; species Mustela nigripes. The sequence continues at coordinate 145,073,868 of NC_081558.1, read as the reverse complement.
TAATAGACATGGGGTTTCATTTGGGGATGAAGAAAATGTTCTAAAATTAGATTGTGAGGATGGGGAAGTCATTGAAAGAGACTAATTGTCCTTTCCTACTTCAAATCAGCACCTGGATGGAACATTATTTAGCAAGGGATAGATGCATGCAAAATAATCATATCAAAAAATATCTAAAATCAACAAAGTTTTGGAACTCATTATGATGATTTATGACCAATCTCTGTTAATAGCCAATGTGTGTTAAAAATTACAATAAGTAATTTAATTTACATAGAAAGTAAAAGAAATATATGTGCTAATATATAGGAACTATATCTATATATCTATATCTAGATACCTGTATCTCAATGTACTTATATTTTTATAGGAATGTACTCTTTTAGAGTGGCTCACTCATTTAAGCCTCTGCCTTCAGCTCAGGTCATGATCTCATGGTTCTGGGATGGAGCCCCATGACCAGCTCTCTGCTCAGTGGGGAGTCTGCTTCTCCCTCTGGCCCTTTGCCTTGTTCTCTCTCTCTGTCTCTAAAATAAATAAATAACAAATATATATACATATACATATATATATGTTTATATGTACACAAACACACACACACATATAATACATTAACAAGATACAATTTCTACACATTTCCTGAATGTGAGATATCTCCAAAAAATGTCCTAAAAGCGACTTCTACTGGATCAGCTTGGGTCACATGTCCATCACTGAACCAATCACTCTGCCCTAAAGGATAGCTAATGCTGATTGGTCAGGCCTGGGTTATTTGACCATTCTAGAGCCAATGGATGTGATCACTTCACTAGGACCACAGAGACTGAGATAATAGCAAAGCCGTTTTTTCCAAAATAATATCAGAAGAGAAAATGGTTGCCAAGCAGTAAAAACAACAGAAGGCAAATATAACTGGAAAAAAAATTGCCTTTATTAATGTTGCAAGGGATGAGTATTTGTCAGGCAACAAGCTCATGTACTTGGTTTGGTTGTGACTACAGAAGATGTCCTTAATGTGTAAAACTGGGACCCATCTATACTTCTGCAAATCACTATAAAATTCTTATAATTTACTAAATAAAGGAATACAATTTACACACTGGAAGGACTTCAAGTTCATTTGTTCCAAATCCCATGTCTTATAAATAAAAAAGCTAAAGCAAAGAGAGACTGACTCATCAAAGTCACATACATCATGGCATGATAGAGACTAAATCCACCTTCCTCCATGCCTGCCTCCAAGTGAGTTAAATGGCATTTAGCATGAACCCAAATGACTGTAATACAATGATGAAAACAGCAAGTGCCATTAGAAAGGTACAAAGAGAGTGCTCTGAGAATTCAAATATAGTAATCATCTTTGGGAAGGAGGCAGACCATGCATTTCATCTAGAAAGCTCAAACTTACCCCTTTGGATGCTCAAACCTATTTTTTATATCATTTTATGTAAATTTTTGAAACCAATATTAAATTCTTCTCTGCCTTTTTAAAATAGCAACGGCTGAACATAAATTGGCCTTTTTAAAAAACGGTGCCATCATTATGAATCATTATCACTGCGTAGTTCTGTAAAACACGCACAGTTTTGTGTTTGTATTCTTAATTTTTTGTTTCCCCCTTCCTTACTTAATAAATGTCACTCCATTACTGCCAGTTTGTTTGTTTCTAACATTATCTTACCCTTTTCTAATTTGTTACTTCTAATCTACTTTGAGCTGGAAAACCAGAAAACCCACAATTATTATAACCTCAGTGAAGTAAGAATAAACAATCTCTAAGTGACAGCACATAAGCCTTTAAGAAGGAAAGTCCATGGCTTTAGTCTGGGGACATAGTCTATTTTGGGTACACAAGGACATTTTTTGCTTATTTCTAAGTTTGCATTACAGGGAACAGAGGGTGCTGGGAGTCTGACCTCTAGCCAAGTAGGACATTACTGTGTATGAACTGTGTAAAGATCTGTTAACAAGGGGTTTCACCAACAATGCCACATTGCTGTGCTGCCAGGTGAGTGGAGCTGTTGTTGTGAACAGCTCTGGCAGAAACACCTTCCAGATATATTCCAGGAAAGCTCCTAGAATACTGGCTATGGTTTGAGCTTATTTAACTATGAGCCTAGAGTTGTTTTGTTTTTGTTTTTGTTTTTTTAAGATTTTATCTATCTATCTATCTATTTATTTATTTATTTATTTATTTATCAGGGAGACTGAGAGAGAGAAAGCACAAGCAGGGGGAGCGGCAGGCAGAGGAAGAAGCTGGCTCCTCACTGAGAAAGGAGTCTGATGGGATGTGGGACTCAAACCCAGGACCCTGGGATCATGACCTGAGCCAAAGGCAGACACTTAACTGACCGATCCACCCAGGCACCCCTCTAGAGTTGTTTTATATCCCAATTTCTACTGGCAAGAACATAATACTCCATCCATATTTCCCTAAAGTGCTAAATCACTCTGATAGTTTCTGAGGTTAAAAACAGAAGTCTCTTCCTTACCACAAGGGTCATTCAAAATGTGTGCAAGCCATAATATTGTTTTAAGCCCACTGAAATTTCAAAACAGGCCAAAACTCCAGCGTATCTCACCCAAAAATATAAATTTCTGTTTGAACTCAATATTTCTAGATTTTATGATATAATAGGATCACAGCAAAAACTGTAATTCACATTTCACTGGCTCTGGACTTTTAACAGAAAATTCAAAAGTTTCAGCACCTTACAAAATCCCCATTAAATATTTGTGGCGACTCCCAACATGATTTCCACAGAAGTTGTGATACTGTTCTTCCATCATTCCCCAGGAACCGAACTTGCCAAGTGATGTTCCCACTGTTCAAGAAAGCATTGTCCTCCAAGGACTCACAACATGTCTATTCCCCTTCCTGCTTCCTAATGTCTAGAGGCATCTCTAAAGCTATGGTATTTGTGTTCCACTGACTTGCAACACTTTCAGATCAAGAGGTCTCTCTTGTAGATGCTTTAACATGCATTGGCCTCAACCATGAGTCAGGGTAGGGACCCTTAAGCCAAAAGATAAAGCTTAGGGGCAGTTACTGTGTTCTACTTGAAAAGACTTTCTCATTCATTCCGCGCCTTGGTCCAGGTGCCTTTTTCTTCAGGGTAAGTGCTTTCCAAGGACAATCCTCAGCCTCCCCATGCAAAAGACCTTTAGTAACTTGTCTAATCAATTTGTAATATGTTCCCCCAAAATGTTTCAGAATTTAGCTCTGCAAGTTGGAAGGGGAGAATGTATGTGAATTAAAATTCTGGCAAATGATAATCTTTTCCCCTCCTTTACCCTTATTGCAATTTATCTTAATTCACTAGTGGTACTTAAATTTTAGTTTTAAATGTCATCCTTTCTTTTATTTGTGTCAAGTAAATCAATGATTATTACATGCAATTGCTTGACTTTAAAGAATTCCTTGATGAGCCGATTTAAAAAGGGAATAATTACTTTATTATAGGATTTTTCACTCCTACTTTGCTCCCCACTCAACTATTCTCATGATCCACTTTTTTTTTTAATGATAGCTTCATGTATATGGTCTCCACTGCTGATCAGAATCCTAAGGGGCAAAAACAGGTATATAAATGAGTAAAAGAAATATGTTACTCTGTGGAAATGTATAAAAGCTGCACAGGGTGTTTCATATTTTCTAGAAGAGTACATTCCTATTGAAAAGGTAAATTCATTCAGATATATTTCCCATTGCTTTTCATGCTTTTGAAGCAGATACTATCATTTTCCTTATTCTGGTTATGAGAAAGAACCTTCCAGAAAAATACAGGGTCTAGATAACTAAAACAGCTCTGTTGCATGGCTGAACACCAAGACACCTCAGGTACTGAAATTCCTTTATAACAAAGTCACAGGCATCCCAGAATTTTGGAGAATGGACAGCCAAATAGCAGAGGAGATTAAGGAAGTGAAAAAAAAATTCCCTAGGGGCACCTGGGTGGCTCAGTAAATTAAGCCTCTGCCTTTGGCTCAGGTCATGATCTCAGGGTCCTGAGATCGAGCCCTGCCTTGGGCTCTCTGCTCAGCAGGAGCCTGCTTCCCCCTCTCTCTCTGAATGCCTCTCTGCCTACTTGTGATCTCTCTCTTTCTCTGTCAAATAAGTGAATTAAAAAATCTTTAAAAAAAATTCTCTCAGTGTGATTATGTGGCAAAGCCCCACAGGCCTGGCAGCCCAGTCCTCAGGCTTCTCAGAGACTCCATTATATAACTGAGGTCCCTGCCACCCTGAGGCCAAGCACCCACTAGGCATTCTTGGAGGATGATGAGTAAGCACTGCACATGCACTTGCATGGGGGCTCAGGTGTCCTCTCGTGCACACACAAGTGCACACACGCATAGTATTTGATCATTTAAAAAGCACTTTCAGGGGTCCTCTAAGCAAAGGGAGCCTAAAAGTAACAGTCCAGAAAGGAACAGAGATAATATACAGTAAGAGTCACCTTACAGGCAATTACAATGGCACTAAATTCACATCTTTCAATAGTTACCTTGAATGTAAATGGACTAAAATGTCCTAATCAAAAGACACAGGGTATCAGAATGGATAAATTTTTAAAAAAAGACCCATCGATATGCTATCTACAAGAAACTCATTTTAGACCCAAAGACACTGCCAGATTTAAGGTTAGGGGGCAGAAAACTATTTACCATGCTAAAGGATATCAAAAGAAAGCTGGGGTGGCAATCCTTATATAAGACAAATTAGATTTTAAGCCAAAGACTATAATAAAAAATGAGGAAGGACACTACATCATATTTAAAGGGTCTATCCAACAAGAAAATCTAAGAATGTTAAATATCTATGCCCCTAACATGGGAGCAGCAAATTATAAAAGCCAATTAATAACAAACTCAAAGAAATACATCAACAATAATACAGTAATAGTAGGGGACTTTAACACCCCCCCCAATGAAATGGACAGATCATCTAAGCAGAAAATAAACAAGAAAATAAAGGCTTTAAATGACACACTGGACCAGATGGACATCACGGATATATTCAGAACATTCCATCCCAAAGCAACAGAATACACATTCTTCTCTAATGCACATGGTACAGTCTCCAGAATAAATCACACCCTGGGTCACAAATCAGGTCTCAACCAGTACCAAAAGATTAGTATAATTTCCTGCATATTTCCAGACCACAATGCTCTAAAGCTAGAACTCAATAACAAGAAGAAAGTTGGAAGGAACTCAAACACATGGAGGCTAAAGAGCATCCTACTAAATAATGAATGGGTCAGTTGGGAAATTAAAGAAGAATTGAAAAAGTTCATGGAAACAAATGAAAATGGAAACACAACTGTTCAAAATCTGTGGGACACAGCAAAGGCAGTCCTGAGAGGAAAGTATACAGCGATACAAGTCTTTCTCAAGAAACAAGAAAGGTCTCAAGTACACAACCGAACTGTACACCTAAAGGAGCTGGAGAAAGAACAGTGAAGAAAGCCTAAATGCAGCAGGAAAAGAGAAATAATAAAAATCAGAGCAGAAATCAATGAAATAGAAACCAAAAGAACAGTAGAACAAATCAACAAACTAGGAGCTTGTTCTTTGAAAGAATTAATAAGATTGATAAACCCCTGGCCAGACTTACAAAGAGAAAAGAGAAGGACCCAAATAAATAACATCATGAATGAAAGAAGAGAGATCACAACCAACACCAAAGAAATACAAACAATTATAAGAACATATTATGAGCAACTACATAATCAGCAAATCTGACAATCTGAAAGAAAACTGATGCATTCCTAGAGATGTATAAACTACCAAAACTGAACCAGGAAGAATAGAAAACATGAACAGACCCATAACCACTAAGGAGACTGAGGCAGTCATCAAAAATCTCCTAACAAACAAGAGCCCAGGGCCAGATGGCTTCCCAGGGAAATGCTACCAAACATTTAAAGAAAAATTAATACCTATTCTCCTGAAACCATTCCAAAAAATAGAAACGGGAGGAAAACTTCCAACCTCATTTTATGAGGCCAGCATTACCTTCATCCCCAAACCGTACAAAGACCCCATCAAAAAGGAGAATTACAGGGCACCTGGGTGGCTCAGTGGATTAAGCCGCTGCCTTCGGCTCAGGTCATGATCTCAGGGTCCTGGGATCGAGTCCCGCATCGGGCTCTCTGCTCAGCAGGGAGCCTGCTTCCCTCTCTCTCTCTCTCTGGCTGCCTCTCTGTCTACTTGTGATTTCTCTCTGTCAAATAAATAAATCTTTAAAAAAAAAAAAAAAAGGAGAATTACAGACCAATATCCTTGATGAACATGGATGCAAAAATTCTCACTAAAATACAAGCCAATAGGATCCAACAGTACATTATTCACCACAGCCAAGTGGGATTTATTCCTGGGCTGCAAGATTGGTTCAACTTCCACAAATCAATCAATGTGATGCAATACATTAATAAAAGAAAGAACAAGGACTATATGATACTCTCAACGGATGCTGAAAAAGCAGTTGACAAAGTACAGCATCCTTTCTTGACCAAAACTCTTCACAGGGTAGGGATAGGGGGTCCACACCTCAATATAATCAAAACCATCTATGAAAAACCCAAAGTGAATATCATTCACAATGGGGAAAAACTGAGAGCTGTCCCCTAAGATCAAGAACACAGCAAGGCTGACCACTATCATCACTGCTATTCAACATAGTACTAGAAATCCTAGCCTCAGCAATCAGACAACAAAAAGAAATAAGAGGCATCCGAATCAGCAAAGAAGAAGTCAAACTCTCACTCTTTGCAGATGATATGATACTTTATGTGGGAAAACCCAAAACTGCTAGAACTCATACAAGAATTCAGTAAAGTGTCAGGATATAAAATCAATGCAGAGAAACCAGTTGCATTTCTATACACCAACAGCAAGACAGAAGAAAGAGAAATTAAGGAGTCAATTCCATTTACAACTGCACCCAAAACCATAAGATACCTAGGAATAAATTTAAACAAAGAGGCAAAGAATCTGTACTCAGAAAACTATAAAGTACTCATGAAAGAAACTGAGGAAGACACAAAGAAATGGGAAAATGTTCCATGCTCATGGATTGGAAGAACAAATATTGTGAAAATGTCTATGCTACCTAAAGCAACCTACACATTTAATGCAATCCCTATCAAAATCCCATCCATTTTTTTCAAAGATATGGAACAAATAATTCTAAAATTTATATGGAACCAGAAAAGATTCCAAATGGCCAGAGGAATGTTGAAAGAGAAGGCCAAAGTTGGTGGCATCACAATTACAGACTTCAAGCTCTGCTACTAAGCTGTAATCATCAAGACAGTATGGTACTGGCACAACACACACACACACACATAGATCAATGGAACAGAACAGAGAACCCAGAAACAGACCCTCAACTCTATGGTCAACTGATCTTCCACAAAACAGGAAAGAATGTCCAATGGAAAAAAGACTGTGCCTTCAACAAATGGTGTTGGGAAAATTGGACAGCCACACACAGAAGAAGGAAACTGAACCATTTCCTTATACCACACACAAAAATAGACTCAAAATGAAGAAAAGACCTCAATTTGATACAGGAATCCATCAAAATCCTTGAGGAGAACACAGGCAGCAACCTCTTCGACCTCAGCCACAGCAACTTCCTCCTAGAAACATCGCCAAAGGCAAGGGAAGCAAGGGCAAAAACAAACTACTGGGACTTCATCAAGATCAAAAGCTTTTGAACAGCAAAGGAAACAGTCCAGAAAACCAAAATACAGCTGACAGAATGGGAGAAGATATTTGCAAACGACATATCAGGTAAAGGGGGCTAGTATCCAACATCTATAAAGAGCTTATCAAACTCAACACCCAAAGAACAAATAATCTAATCAAGAGATGGGCAGAGGGGTGCGCCTGGGTGGCTCAGTGGGTTAAGTCGCTGCCTTTGGCTCAGGTCATGATCCCAGGGTTCTGGGATCGAGCCCCGATCGGGCTCTCTGCTCAGCAGGGAGCCTGCTTCCTCCTCTCTTTCTGCCTGCCTCTCTGCGTACTTGTGATCTCTTTCTGTCAAATAAATAAATAAAATCTTTAAAAAAAAGAAAAGAAAAGAAATGGGCATAGGACAGGAACAGACATTTCTGCAAAGAAGACATCCAGATGGCCAACAGACACATAAAAGAGTGCTCCACATCACTTGGCATCAGGGAGATACAAATCAAAACCACAATGAGATACCACCTCACACCAGTCAGAATGGCTAAAATTAACAAGACAGGAAATGACAGGTGTTGGCAAGGATGCAGAGAAAGGGGAACCCTCCTACATTGTTGGTGGGAATGCAAGGTGGTGCAGCCACTCTGGAAAACAGCATGGAGGTTACTTAAAAAGTTGAAAATAGAGCCCTATGACCCAGTGATCGCACTACTGGGTATTTACCCTAAAGATACAAATGTAGTGTATTTGGGTGCAGACACGTGCACCCAAATGTTTATAGCAGTAATGTCCACAATAGCCAAACTACGGAAAGAATCTAGATGTCCATCAACAGGTGAATGCATAAAGAAGAGGTGGTATGTATACACAATGGAATACTATGCAGCCATGAAAAGAAATGAAATCTTGCCATTTGCAATGACGTGGATGGAACCCTAGGGTATTATGCTGAGTGAAATAAGTCAATCAGAGAAAGACAATTATCATATGATCTCTCTGATATGGGGAATTTGAGAGGCAGGGCGGGGGGTTTGGGAGGTAAGAAAGGAAAAAAATGAAACAAGATGGGATCAGGAGGGAGATAAACCATAAGAGACTCTTAATCTCACAAAACAAACTGAGGGTTGCTGGGGGGAGTGGGGGAGGGAGAGGGTGGTCAAGTCATGGACATTGGGGAGGGTATGTGATATGGTGAGTGCTGTGAAATATGTAAGCCTGACGATTCACAGACCTGTACCCCTAGGGCTAATAATACAATATATGTTAATAAAAATAATTAATAAAAAATAAAAATAAAAAGCTAATTAATAGTTATAATAATTAATTATTATTATCAATATTATGATAAATTATTATAATAATAAATATTATAATATATTATATAATATACAATATATTATAATATGAATATAATATAATGATATAATAATTAATAGTTATTAATAATTAATAAAAATAAAAAGGCACTTTCACACATACAATTCTAGGTGAGTATGCTTCCCTTGAAAAAACAGACATTAGCCTTCTCTCACTCTGTTTCTTCTTTTCTTTCTCCACCTTTTCTTCCACTTTCACTTTCTCCCTTTTCTTCCTCTCTCCCTGCTTTCTATTCAGGAATATCTCTTCCTCCCCTTTCTTCCATATTCCCTATCACCTTTTCCCTCTTTAGCTTCCAAAGGAGCTGTAGAGACAAGATCCTGAATATGTGTGAACACTTCTCTGGGCTTCTGAAAATCATTTCACGGCTAATAACAACATTTCTCAAAACCAAGAATGATGTTAGAACACAGTCCTTCGTGAACAGCACAATTATTTCCTTGGTTAAAAGGCAGAGCATAGACCAGAAATTAGGTGTCCCGGGTCATCCAAGCTCCCTTACAGAGATACCAGCTCACCCTGCCTTCCTCGCTAAGCACCTCAACCTTTCCCCAGCCCTCAGACTATTGCCCTTCTCTGAGGATGGCAACGAACCTCAGGAAGTCTACTCATATCTTACATTCCAAATTGTATCTGGTCCCAGAGTCACACTATGATTTCACACATTTCCATTATTGCTTTATGCCTGTGTCAACACAACATATTTTTCATCAGTCTCTTGCTGTTTTAATCGGCATTTCAAGGAAGAAAGAGATGTATAGAGGGCTCTGTTTGGAAAACAGGTAATTTAGTTCAGTGTTGCCAGGGGTCAGGTGAGCCTAAAATGTTCATTTATCATTGCCATAAACTACCAAGATTATTCTACAGAAATATCTCTCTGAATGTTTGAAAAATCTGTTAAAAATGAATCTGAACATCTGAATTCTGTATCTCTTCTCACATATATATAAAGAATGCAAATTTTTAAAAGAAAGCCTCCTTGCGCTTCAGTTTTTTAGTCATTGAACTGCATGTTCTTTTATAGATCATTCTTATTTCTCTTCTGAGAATTGGAAAATGGGAGACACTTTAAGGGATTTTTTTCAATTAAAATGAGTTGCAGAAAACTAAGAAATGTAACACTTCATTAGCAGGCATTTAATTCCCTAGCTTTTTATTTTTAAGGAAATTAAAAAACCGTATGCTCTCTGGTACCATTTGTGTTTTTTCAATTGCAGTATACATTATAACCTAGAACAGGGAATTTTTTGATAAATATGAGGTATTAACAAAAGACTTCAACCAGAATTACTGTGATTTCTGTCATTTAATGCCAATGAGTGTAAGTTGCTGTTTTTGCTTGAAGAAGCAAGAAGAATGATTAAAAAGCATATATTAGAAACTGCATACACTACTGGTGCAATGTTTTAGTGCACTGCCTTAAAATGGTAGATGTCAAACAGTTATCCAAATACCCTAAAAAGAAGTGCTTATTTTTAATAAATATATTTTTATGTTTATAATAATACCTTCTATGTTATAATGGTTCCATTCATGGAACAGTTTCCTTTTAAATGGCATGTTTTTAGAGAACATAATATAATACAGCCAATTCTAATGTATTCAGAATGGCAGGAGACAGTTAACAATTTTTTGGATAAGCTGAGAGCTTTCATACATGTAATATACATATTCAAAATTCTTACAGAATTCAAAGTCAAAATACGTTTTGCACTGAAGCTACTCAGAAACAAAATTTAGTTTTTCTATGATGATGGTTCAAAATCACTTGAAGGCCTGGTAATCTATGGGTTATTTCTATGTACAGCCATCCTCACTGCACACTACATGAATTTAAACTCTATCTACTGGGCATTTACAAAGTATAAACTGTTTGAATTCTGCGTAAGAAAAGTTTAACATAAATTAAAATTCTGCAACATGGTATCTCCTGGCTTTAGGATGTCAACTAACTGTTTCAACATTAAGCATCTAAGAAGCAGCCCCCAAAAGTAGAATAGCAACTAAATGTCAAAGATTATGTTATCCTGGGAAAAATTAATAAAATTAATATTGCCACATTCTCTCCTAAAGAGAACAATATAAACTATCCTTCTTTTCCTTACTTCCTTTTCTGTCTTCTGGTCTTTAGATCAGACCAAAATTCTTGTATATCCTATCTGCATTTTAATCTTTGAATGTGACAGTAAGTATTAACAACTCTTCATGTGTGGCATTATATTCACTTATATATGAACATTTAATCACTAAATATTAACCAGCATAACTCCTGATTGAAATAAGTCACTTACAGATTATTTCAAGAGCTTCCTGAATTGCTTCTTTGAGGCCCTTTTCAAATGAGGCTTTCAAAATTACTTTTAATTAAAAAAAAATTTGGAGCTTCTCTCCAGGTCACATTAGTGCCAGTTCAGCCTGCTTTTTTTCCCCATTTATTTTCTTTTCCTTCCTTCCTTCCTTTTTTTTTTTTTTCTTTTTTAATTGCTAGATTTCCTAGCTTCTATTGACTCATTCATAGTCTAGGACCACTACTAAAGATTTTAAAATACACATTCTAGAAACCAAACAGTCATAGGTCTTTTACTCAATGTTTCCTGCCTTTATTTCCTTTAAATATTTTCCATTTCACAAGTCTAAGCAAATATAATGAGCAATTTGTGACAAAGGGGTGACAATTTAGAGATAGTATATGCATTTTACATGCTGACTACAAAAAAGATGGAAATTTCAGCTGAGCTCTTTATCTGCCACTTACCATTCTTAGAATAATGGCTGATAATGATAGAAATCACACTGGCTAATAGCACTATTAACATCTTCCATGTTAGCGTATATTCTTGGTATATATGTGTTCCTTTTGTAAAATTTTTAAACTCTATTTAGATTTTCTATGCAAAAAAAAAAAAGGGGGGGGGGCATGCCATACGCCACAAACATTAACCAGTTGGTAAACTCCCCTCCATCTTCAGTCTTCTTTCACTAAAACTGGAGGATTTTGATTTCATGTTCAAATCATAATTTTGCTCTTCACAATTCTTTGAAACTCCTCTATGAAATCTCATATGGATCTTGTAGGCCATTAAGTGGTACAATAATCATTAGATGTATTTATCTTTCTGAACCAATGTGAGGCCAAGAATCAGCATGACAGTGATGCATATGTCTTTTCAGAGGCTGCAATTTCATAGACTCTCTCGGTATTATTAGCCCAGTTTTGATGGGAATACATGCGCATCTTTATTAAAGATACAAAACTATCATGAACAAAATGTCCTAAGTGAAATTTCATTTGTTTGTTGTGTTTTGTTTTGTTTTGATGATCTTAAACGGACATGATTAACTTACAGAAAAAAATACTGACTCCAAAACTGAATCCAAAATCAGTTATGCAGCTCTATTCCCTGAGGAATCTTTGCACCATTTATTTTGGCCAGTTTCTGTTTCTGATGATGAATCATTGAGACTCTGCAGAAAAAAAAAAAAAAAATGCCTAAGTCTTCTGAGCCAAGATAATTACAGCTGAAAAGAATGGATTCACTTCTTGGAGATAGGAAGTTAAAACACAGTCGTCACAGGTTGACTAGAAAAGGAATTTGCTGCCTAAGGGATATGGCATAATTTGCTTTCTGCAGCGTAACTGTGGACACAAATAATCCATTTGCAGCAACGGTTCTCAACTTATTGTTTATAAACAAGCTTTAATTTAAATCAGCAGAATAAGTTCCAATGGCACCTCAGTTATTGGGAGTTCAGAAAATATTTTACAGTGGATGAAATATTAGCAATATTGTTTAGGCAGCTAGGCAAGACCACAAAATTTATTTCGTACTTTCCATCATTTCGTTATGTGTTTATCAAGTACCAATCAGGTACAATCTAAGAAACTGTGGATGCTAATATAATAGAAAAATTCAGAATTTATACCAGGGACATATATCCAGGCTTTTCAATAATGTTCTATATGAACACCTCCACCCCCCCAAAAAACTATACAGATTATTCAACCTAAAACAAAATAAGTCTTCAAAAGTACACAATCAAGTATATTGGTTTATCTTCCATTACTACAGAAATTGAACTAAGTTTGCTGACATGAGCAGCGTGAGACAAGTGAAGCTGCAGGCAGATTTTCAAGTAGTGCTGGTCTTCTGGAGTTTGTGTTGTCTTGGTTATCAAAGCTCAAAATGTTCAAGCAAGCTGAAGCCCCAGGCTTCAGAAGAGTCAGCGTACAGTAGGGGATGGGGGGAGGGCTGCAGTTATGGTTACCATTCAAGGCAATCTCTGCATTACAGGGTAGTTGAGTTTTATGCAGTGGACGCATGCACTCCTGAAGGTCCTCCCATAATTCGAAACTGGCATTAATCAAGATTATTTTTCCCAATGGAATAACTGGAAAGTATTAGGGATATATCCTGCCTACATATACCTATACTCTTTAGAATGTAGTTTTGCTTAAGGCTGTCTTTTTTTTTTTTAATTATCTCAATATTGTCATTGATATTTTGTAGCGCGCTCCCTCTTAAATTAGCATGGCAATATCTGGCCTAATTTGTGATGTGTTTTGACATCTAGCTTTGGTTCCAAAACTGCTAACTTTCCAGTGAGTTACCTAGCACTAGCTTCATCTTCACCACTTAGTGAATGTTCATGATATTATCAAAGGAGAGTTTTTAAGATTTCAAAGTATAATAACCATGGAGGTCAACAGAGGAGTAATATATTGACCAAACCCCTTCCCCGAAGAAGTGCCAGTCCCTGTAAGACTGTGACATGGTTGGCTATCATTTCTGTTTACCAGCTACAGAAATAGACAAGTTTGCAAATTACTGGGCCTGTCACTCATTGAAAGCATGTGAGTCTTGGTTTTGTTGCTTCTGGTTTTGTTTTTAATTTGGAACATGGGACAAACTCTCTTGATCTTGATTTTCAGCACAAACGCTGAACATGCAAACAGAGCCTGAGGTTTCTCCTCAACTTCCTTTCAGGTTTTAAAAAATACTTGTAAGAAAAGTTACCACAGCTATGTCACTTAATTTCCAGTGTGATGTGGCAGTAAAATTTCACTAATACTTTAAGTCATTGGGACGCCTGGGTGGCTCAGGTGGTTAAGCCTCTACCTTCAGCTCAGGCCATGATCCCAGCGTCCTGGAATTGAGTCCCACATCGGGCTCCTTGATTGGCAGGGAGCCTGCTTCTCCCTCTGCCTCTGCCAGCCACTCTGTCTGCCTGTGCTCTCTCTCTCTCTCCCTCTCTCTCTGAAAATAAATAAATAAAATCTTTAAAATATATATTTTAAGTCATAAATTTCAATGATTGTAACTCAATTTGTATAAAATGTGATCAATTCCAGGAGTCCTCCCAGAGCAAGTCCCCTGATCTTCCCCACAGAATGGCCGTGAAATGAGGGTTACACATCAGACTTCACATTGGGGAAAGAGTTGATTCTAAAGGAGAAGGAAGAGAAAGTAATAGCAAAGGTTAAATAGAAGAAAAATGTTTGGGCCCTGAAACCTGATTTGGTTCAGCAAGTGCTCTCACCCTGGCCTCTGCCCAGAGTAATTTGGAACTGCAGCCACAATCTCGTTCCTGTGAGTCCAGTGTAACTGGAAGCCTGAGTTTGATGAGGAAGTTAAAGGGAAAAGTGTGCATCAGAATGATAAATACATAAGCTCAGTGCCACCAGGTATAGTCTTTAAGGATAAAGGTTTAAGAATTTATTTAGGACCAACCCAGTTTTGTGTGAAAGGTATGCAATGTTCAACTCAGTCTAACACTAAAGAAAGGGGGGTTTTATAGAAGTATCACAAGTTTAAAAATGTGATTTGTAAAAAGAGATATCTTCAGAAAAGTACAGAATTGTGACCTATACTTTTTCTTTTGAGTCTTGATTATGACTGGTGCTCTTTCATGATATCTCTTTTTCTGTTTTCAGTAAATCTAGACTTTTATTCTTTTGGTATTATGCTGTTGTTTGTCTAAGCTTTATCATTTCCCTACTTTTAAAGTAAAAGAAAGTGCACGTAACTTTCTATAGGTGATCCCAGCAACACTTTTTAAAATCCTTTCATAATTCCCTCTATTTAAACCTGATGTATTTATTAGTGCCTCTTGGAATTGTGCAGGGGATTATTGCTCTGAAAACCAATACAGGAACATTTATTGTGCTTTTCTACCAATACCCAGAGATTCTTTTCTTCTTAAATGTTTCGGAGCATATGGTTACTGACAGCACATTCCTTTTGAATTTAGTATCTAGGATCATTACCTTCCATCTCTATCTACTGAATTACAGATACCATATATTTACATATGCTCTTTCTAGTCAGCCAGTTCCCTCAGTTTCATTGTGTCCTTTATGCTTAGCCTCCCCACCACCATTTTATGTCATTTGCACATTTCATCATGTCAATTCATGTTTCATTTTGCAAGTGATTGCTCTATGTATATATTTTAATTGTCTTTAATGCTTCTTGTGAAATTCTGCAAGATGCTTTTACAAAGCACAAATTAAAATTTTAACTAGCTGAAATTTTTATTGTTTTAATTCTTCTATTTTTTCACCATAATAAAAAACACATCAAAGTGTCCCAAAAGGATCATCTTTGGGTATGTGACTTTTTTTTTAATAACTTTTCATGATGAGGAACCTTTCTAGCAACTAAATTTCCTTCTATTTTTGTCCTAGGTATTCCTGACATAGAGATTTTGACACTAGAAAAAGGGATCAACCATTGTATTTGGAACATGGCATTTATCTAACTGTATTTGAAAACAAATTACATAAATCAGCTATAATTTTTCTGTGTAGAATTTTCTTATGAAATTATTACTATTCAATTACTCCCCACATTTTAAAGTACCTCTAAATTATGTCATGACATTTTCCCAGTTAAAATCAACTACAATTCCATAATGATATTGGCTGTGACTTTTATCATCCTGACATTCTAAATCAGGCCACAGAAAATAAAATTTGTTTTTCCATTTTCTAAATTCCTTTGTTCTTATGCCCTTATTTTATTCTGTGATTATATTTCTAAGTTACACAATTAAAAGGTAACACTGGGAGATCCTCATTAGACTGTGGACTCCTAGAGGGAAGAGACTCTATCTTATTTATCTTTGTAACTCTGGTACCCTTTTGGAAAACAACTCTGTTACTAATATAAAACATATTTGTCAAATTGGCTTTTGAATGCATTAATTTTTGACTCGCAACAGTTTGAGTACATTCTTCATTTCCTATTAAATTCTCTACCATTCTCAAGTTCTTATTCTGTTTTCCTGCTGCATTTTGTATCTCCTTTTCCATTGTAGAATCAAACACATTTTGCTTACAATATATACTCAAAGCAGAAAAAATAGAAAATAAAAAAATCAAACTGTCCCTGAATTCCTCACCCAGAGAAAGCCACAATGATTTTAGTGAACATAATGCAAATCTTTTTCCCTCCAAGTACAAATGCAACAAATATGTTACATGTATTTGCAAAACTTGGGACCATATTACTATATGCTATTTTGTAACATCTGGACTATCTTTATATGTAAACAAAGATACAACTATAGCATCATTTTTAGTAAAAGAGCATTTCTGTTCTACTATAGATTTTCATATAATATACTTTGTGGAGTTTTTTGTTTTGTTTTCAATTAACGTATTCATTAAAATGCTGGATACTGGCAGCCCATGACTTAGGGCCCACAACTACATTTGGTTTTTCCTGCACAAAAACTTAGAAAATGTCTTACAAAAAAGAAAAAAAAAAGATTTCCAGGTTATTTGGATAAATCAAAAGATCTAATCCAACACCCACCCATGGCAACCATCTGCTAAAGCTGCCTGCATGGTCTGCAGTGTTCCTGATTTGCCATTACTTCCTATTGTCCCATACCAATCTACTTCACTAATTTCACTTACCTTTCACTTGGCTTAGTGCCTTTTATTTAATAAGTGTCTGTTTATAAGGACTTTTCATTAGTCCACAGCCATATGATGAGTAACTATTTTTATACATTTATCTTTGTATAGTCTTCTGATTTTTTTCCATAAGGTAACTTCTTAGTCATGGAATTTCTGAGCCAAAGAGTATCTTCAAATCTTGATTCCTATCACTAAATTACTCCTCAGAAGTTTTTACACTTGTACACACCTACCATCAGATCCTGTAAGCATCTGTTTCCACTCACTAGCCCCCTTCTCTTCTGTCCATGTGGGCCATGATAGTTTACTTATGCTTTACTGATCTGGAAAGGATAAGCAAAGTGATTATTAGAGCAAGGGTGAGATGGAAATGAGCTATCCCATACTTGCATAAATCAGTATTTCTCTCGCAGTTTACCTCTATCTCCTATCAGATGAGAGTTTCTAGTATCACCAGCATTTTTCACAGAGCCAGAACAAACAATCCCAAAATTTTTATGGAATCATCAAAGACACTGAATAGGCAAAGCATCTTGAAAAAGAAAAGCTAAGCTGTAGGCATCACAATTTCAGACTTCAAGTTATATAACAAAGGTGTAATCATGACGACAGTATGGTATTGGCACAAAAACAGACACATGGGCCAATGGAACAGAATAGAAAACCTAGAAACAGACCCACAACTATATGGTCAACTAATCTTCAACAAAGCAGAAAGAATATGTTGGGGAAAAAGACAGTCTCTTAAACAAGGTGTTGTGAACACTGGACAGTCACGTGCAGGAGAATGAAACTGGACCACTTTCTGACACCATACACAAAAGAATAAATTCAAAATGGATGAAAGACCTAAATGTGAGAGAGGAACCCACCAAAATCCTAGAGGAGAACACAGGCAGAAACATCTTTGACATTGGCCATAGCAACTTCTTACTAGATATGTCTCTGGAGGCAAGGGAAACAAAAGCAAAAATAAACTATTGGGACTTCATCAAAGTAAAAAGCTTCTGCACAGCAAAGGAAACAATCAACAAAACTAAAAGGCAATTGCCCATGGAATGGGAGAAGATATTTGCAGATGACATATCTGATAAAGGGTTAGTACCCAAAATCTGTATAAAGAAGTTATCAAACTCCACACCCAAAAAACTAATAATTCAATCAAGAAGACATGAATAGATATTTTTCCAAAGAAGACATCCAGGTGGCCAACAGACCCATGAAAAAATGCTCAACATCACTCATCATCAGGGAACTGCAATCAAAACTATAATAAGATATCACTTCACACCTGTCAGAATGGCTAAAATTAACAACACAGGAAACAACAGATGTTGGAGAGGATGTAGAGAAAAAGGAACCCTCTCACACTGTTGGTAAGAATACAAACTGGTGCAATTCCTCGAAAATAGTATGAAAGTTCCTGAAAGCATTAAAAATGGAACTACCTCACAATCCAGCAATTACACTACTAGGTATTTACCCAAAGGATACAAAAGTACTGATTCAAAGGAACACATGTACTCTGATGTTTATAGCAGCATTATCAATAATAGCCAAATTATGGAAAGAGCCCAAATGTCCATTGACCAATGAATGGATAAAGAAGATGTGGTGTGCACACACACACACAAATGGAATATTAGCCATTAAAAAAAAGAATGATATCTTGCCATTTGCAACAATATGGATAGAGTTAGAGAGGATAATGCCAAGTCAGTCAAAGAAAGACAAATACCATATGATTTCACTCACATGTGGAATATAAGAAACAAAACAGATCAACTTGAGGGGGGAGAAGCAAACCATAAACCAGACTCTTAACCATAGAGAACGAATTGAGGTTGCTAGAGGGGAAGTGGGCAGGGGATGGACTAACTGGGTGATAGGTATTAAGGAGGGCACTTGTGATGAGCACTCGGTATTGTACGTAAGTGATGAATCACTAAATTCTAAACCTGAAACTAATATTACAGCATATGTTAACTAAATGGAATTTAAATAAAAACTTGAAACAAACGAAGAAAAAAAGATGATAGTTTCTAAAACACTGTTAGACTTGGAATTTTTATTCTATTCATTTTTATTAATAACAACAACAACAACAATAATAACAAAAACTTTGCCACAGATTCCCTGGCTGCACTTCTACTCTACTAACCTTAGGAAACTTAGGAAGGATAAGCTAAGAATATTTGCCTTTTAATCCTTTAATTTAAACCAGATGGTGGGTTTACTGTGAGAGATCCAGTTTACATGTTATTGCCTTTTGAGGGAAGAGCTACTAATTATATAAGTCATGTCAATTTTTTCACATTCTAGGCCATTAAAATAATTCTGACAATGGGGGAGAAAACAATAAGGGAAAATGACTGCAACCATTAGATTCTGATTTATTTTTGTACAAATTATGGGAAGGCCCACAGTTAACTTCCATCCTAGATTGCCACTCTGAGGGACTAAGAAGAGATTTCTTTTGTGTTTCACTCCACACACACCGCTCCCTTACTCACCTTCTAGACTCAAAGATGATACTCAATACATATTCATTAAATCCAGTTAATTTTACAATTAAACTAATTAGTTTTCTTTTTTTTAATTTTTTTTTTTAATTTGACAGACAGAGATCACAAGTAGGCAGAAAGGCAGGCAGAGAGGGGTGGGAAGCAGGCTCCCTGCTGAGCAGAGAGCCCGATGCATGGCTCGATCCCAGGACCCTAGGATCATGACCTGAGCCGAAAGCAGAGGCTTTAACCCACTGAGCCACCCAGGCGCCCCAAACTAATTAGTTTTCTTAAAAGAAAAACTTTTCCTGGTATTTTACCCAAGTTAAAGATTTTTAGGTCCATATTTGCTCACGTATCCAATCAATTCTAAGTATCATTATTAAAGAAAAGACTTCAGTTTTGAAATAACAAAAGAAAAATTGTGTGAGATAATGTTCTTTAATTTTAAAAAGCCTTTAGTTTTTTAAGAGTAGGAACTTGCAGGGTTGCCACCTGATTGGCCCAGTAGGAAGAACATGTGACTCTTAATTCAGGGGTTGTGAGTTTGACCCCTACATTGGGTATAGAGATTACTTAAATAAATAAATACATTTTTTAAAAAATTTTAAAAAACAGTCTGAATTTGCAGTGAGTACTAAATAAACCATAGAGATCTAAAGCACAGTATAATAAAGAGATAATATTGTACTATAACAATGTTATGCAATGAATATCACTACAATAGGAATTATTACAATATATAAATGTATAAAAGTAATATGTACACCTTAAATTTACACAATGTTATCTGTCAAATTTATTCAACAGGAGTTTACAAATAAAAGGGCTTTACAGTTCAAAGTATATTCACATAATTTCACCATATGTATATATATATGTATACATATATATATACACACGCATATTTTTTACATACACTTACACACTATGTATGTGTGTGTGTATATAGGTGTACATATACATACATATTACCCCTTAAATCATAGTCACAGCTACAGCATATTCTTAGGTTTTGCAGACAGGGCTATTAAGAAATTGCCAGAATTAACAAAAATAGTTCAAAATATCACACATTTATGAAAATTCCTAAAGACAGGAAATTTTCCACTGGCAAAATATATCTTGGGAGAAATTACATGATTTCTTCTCCAGTAAAGTCTTGGAAGCCACGGCAATTTCCAAACTTCAAGTGAGACCACTGAGGGTGGTCTCTTTTCTACCATAAGATATTGATGAAAGATACTCACATCAGCATACACTGAAGCATTATCACCAGTGAAATTTTTTTCCCAAGAAATAAGAAGAATAGAGATGAGTAGGGTTATTTTATAAATCATATTTTGAATTGTGAATTTTTTCAGGTGACTAAACTGAAGGGTAGAAGATAGTAAGCCATTTGCCATTTAATCCATTTCATTTAAAGGATCACTAGCTGTATTTAATGACATCCAAAAATAAACTCTTCAGATGCTGAAATACTAGGCTGGAAGGCAGGCAGTAGAAGCAGGAAGGTTATTCTAGTTTTATTTCATTTTCTTGAAGGGCAAAGGCAGCTTCTCATTCATAATAAGAAACTGACCCCAAAGTGACAGAAGGTAAAAAACTATTCCAGGCCTGTAGAACCTGAGTTGACAATTGATATCTATCCACAACAGTAGCAAATTGTTTCCTCCTATAAAAATTCAAGACAGAGTCTCTGCTTTTTATGAAGCTAGATCCTGTGGTGATTAGTTCATCTAAATAATATAAGAAAGTTTTATGTACCAAAGTATAAGCAGACCAGCTGCTTGATTTTGTGCAAACAGCTCTTAGTGATTGCATAATGCATGTTTTTTCAAAGGACCTAAGACTTACCAGGGACTTATTTCACTGAATATTTTCAACACCCATTGTAAGTGGGCCTTTTTATTCAACAGTGCTCAAGTGCATTAGCATCGTCAAACTGTATAAGAACATCAAGTTCCGAAACTTTCTCCTTATATTTTTTGTCTTAAATTTGCATATTAGGGGTTTTTTTTCTTTTTATTTCCAGTTCAAAAATACCCACATAGATAGTATCTGTCAAAAAGTTGTCTTCAGGGGCACCTGGGTGGCTCAGTGAGTTGGGCCGCTGCCTTTGGCTCAGGTCATGATCTCAGGGTCCTGGGATCGAGTCCCGCATCGGGCTCTCTGCTCAGTGGGGAGCCTGCTTCCCTCTCTCTCTCTCTCTGCCTGCCTCTCCGTCTACTTGTGATCTCTCTCTGTCAAATAAATAAATAAAATCTTTAAAAAAAAAAAAGTTATCTTCATTAATTAGGCAGCTATTGCACAGTTAGATGGTTTAACCAGAGTCAGTATGTAATACTTTTAAAACAGCTCTTTCTTGGGATATACTTGTCTCTATTAAACACTGTGCTTCTTATTGCCTTTTCTCCTCTCTAGAGCCCCTGTATTCTAACTATGGAGATCTCTGGCTTACTCATGTGGAATCTATTTATTTTTATCAAGGTGGTAACTTTATTTCAAGTCAGTAATTATTGGTGGGGCACAGGAAAGAGTCATGACCTGCCAAAGAACATCATACCAGTATCATCTATAGTACTTTATCAAGGTGCACACTGTAGACCTCTGTCACTGGAGATTTGGCGTTGCTTCCCCTGGAAGGTGTGAATGGGAGAGTATAGGACATCCTACAGGCTGTGAACAAGTGGCACAATGAACTACTGTTGTCAACTGTGAATATGTGGTATCCCTAAGCTGAGTTGGTGTAGAAAAAATTGAAGACTACTCTTCTAAATATTACCCACTCAGAAATATACTTTTGATCAATTTATAAATAAAATGCAAGCTTTTCATATAAACTGAAAATTTTAACATTTGGATTTACAGTCTAAAATTCTTGATTATCATTGTGGGACAGGTGATTTCACAGTAAACACAGCTACTAAACAAAGCATTCTGAGATCTCTATCAGTGAATTAGTAAAGTGAGTATATTAATTCTGTGATATCTCCAGTAAGGATTCAATGTAATCAAAGGTTATAATCTTCTTCCCTCAATAACTAAATCGATCTTCCATCCAGTGGATCTACACTTGCTCTAAAAAAAAAGCAAAAGGGGCTTATGGAAGGGAAGAAAAGACAACTACCTTTCTACCATCTATGCTCCCTCTACAAGCTACCATACCTCTTCAGTTCCAATTTAGACTCAATAAAACTGAGCGGCCAGAGGTCAACATGGCTAAAGGCATACATAGTTCCTCATGGCTGAGATATCTAGCTGTCCACCATATGTGGGGCTCCTCTCTTCCATAACATAAGCTACTGTTTAAAGTGGCTGCCAAGTCAAGGACTACATTACCCAGCTCTCCTTCATCTAGATGGGGCCAGCGTGACTAGTTCTTGCCAATGGGATGTCCACAGAAGTGAGATGTGTCACTTGTGGGCTAAAGCATTTGAAGAAGTAGATGGACCTTCTCCTCATTGCCTCTTTCCACTTTTGCCAGTGAGACATAGAGGCAAAGTCTTGAGGGATGGCAAAACCACAAGATGGAAGGAGCCTAGACCTTTGAATCATTGTATGGGCATAGAAGAAAAGCACATCCAATCGGGAATGCCCTCACTGCCCCTTACACCAATACGAAGTAAATCTGTATTCTGTTTAGCCACTGAAATTTGGAGATTCATTTATTAAAGCAGCAGGAATTATAATAATAAATGCACTCCTCCACCTTTTGCAATTTATGCTTCAGCAATAACAGTCTATATACCACTTCCCAGATCAAACATGCAGGTTCATGCTTCCATGTGTTTATACATGCTGATGCTTCTGCTTATAATCCGTAATTTTCTCTACCTATACTCTCCTGTCTGGTCCTTTGTCTTTGATCAATTTGCATTAATCCTTAAAAATCTAGCTCTAAGCTTCTGTGAAGATTTATTCTGCCAGTGTGCTCCATTCCCGCCATGTACTTCCCTTGTTTGTACATAATTCCACTTTTGCACATGTCACAATATTTTAGAATTCCCCATCTATAAATATGTCAAACATATAACATACACATTTGTCATGTTTCCATACTCTAAGGCTCCTAGCAGAGGGGTGATACAGAAGAGATTTATGACTCTATTAGGTCTTCCTATCTAATTAGGACTTTGTTTATATTAAATTAATCTGATCTGTGGAGGATAAGAAACAGAATACATTTAAAACCACTAGAATATGAGGACAGCAATGAAGGAAAGGAATCCTGTTGTATGCTGACAATTAGTCACTGAATGAGTAATAGCAATACAAACTTGCAAGTAAAAAAACAAGAGAACATATGCACTTCTACAGATTTCTAAATTTGGCAGAAGTTCAAGGGAAACACAAATCCTGATATGGGGCAAGGCCTGATTTTTTTAGATTAAAGCCGAGTGGTTCAGCATAAGATGTTTATGGCATGCAGTTTTTCACACAAATGGATTTTATTCTAAAAGACATAACCCCAGTTTTGCTGCCATTTTTGTGAGGATTAAATGAGATAATAGGGGCATCTGGGTGGCTCAGTGGGTTAAGCCGCTGCCTTCAGCTCAGGTCATGAGGGTCTTGGGATCAAGTCCCGCATCGGGCTCTCTGCTTAGCGGGGAGCCTGCTTCTCTCTCTCTCTCTCTCTCTCTCTCTCTCTGCCTGCCTCTCCATCTACTGTCAAATAAATAAATAAAATCTTTAAAAAAAAAATGAGATAATACATGTAAAACCACCCAGAATAGGGCCTAGAACAAAATGAATATTCAGCAAATGTTGGATATATGTACTATAGAATAATGTCAATGAGGGACGCCTGGGTGGCTCAGACAATTCTGTGTCTGCCTTCAGCTCAGGTCATGATCCCCGAGTCAGTATCAGGCTCCTTGCTCAGCAGGGAGCCTGCTTCTCCTTATCCCTCTGCCCGCCGCTCCCACTACTTGTTCTCTCCCTCTGACAAATAAATAATATCTTAAAATAATAAAATGTCAAGGACCAAAACAATAACTATTTTTAAGCCGAATCCATGTGGTTTTACACCTCAGTGTTGACCTAGATTTTTCATTCTCCTAATCCTTTCTCGAGCAGGGTGAGAAGATGATACAAGAAGGAGAATATGAGACACTGTGGATAGTCATAAGGCCTTAGGAGGTGAGGAAGCATATTTAGAAACTCTTCTGTGCCCCTCATTTGGTCAAATATGAGACAGGTTGTTTTCAATTTAGAAAGAGAAACTCTCATTGAATTTTTCTTTTTAAATTATATTTTATTCTAGTCACTAGTTTAACACTGGTCCCAATAAAATGTACATGATAAAAAATAAAAAACCTCATCTGATAAGCCTATTACCTTATGTTCATGGCTGCCAGCTTTATTCTATTGAATTCGAATTTGCCTGTGGCAGTGCTTCGTATCTAATTTGTGACTTTTACAAGGTGAACCTTGCATCATTTTCCTTTGCCTCTGCTTTCATTTATCTAAATGAAAACAGTTTCTCTTAATGCATAGGTTTGCTCGAGATGCCATTAATACCACAGATGGGCCCTGAAATGCTCATAAAAAAAGCATCACAATAAATATTTATTGTTGTTTCACCCAGACACACAAACCCGGCATATTTTTAATATGGCTGGCTACTTGGTTTCCCTTTTAATAGAGCGTATTTACTTGATTTCATTTTCTCAAATAATTGCTCTTCCTCTGAGGGTTATTTGAGGGGAATGGGTGGCTGAAAGAGAAGAATGAATTTTGAAATATGTGAGAGTGAGGCCAGTGGTACATTTAAATTGATTAGAAGGAGACTGAAATGAAATGAGGGTCAAGTGTTTTGTGCTTAAATGGATGAACCTGTATGGAATTTATCTAACTCAGAAAAATATCTGTGTTAAACACAGCATTTCATAAACACAGCTTAGGGAAAAACAAATAGTTTTCCCGGCTCGCTACATTTCACAAAGAATAATTCTCAAGGGGGGAAAAACAAATCATGGCGAAGCCAGTGGTGTTTTCTTCAGCTTCCATATCCTTTATGGTTGGTGTCTTGTATATTTTTAAATCATATTTATATTCCAGCTACTCGTACACCCTTGACCGAAGAACAGTCTTCTCCTCTATCGGGGAAGGTCGTCCTCTTCGACCAAGCGCGCAGCTTCGGGAGGGACGCACATGGAGCGGTGAGGGAGGAAGGGGACACCCGCCTAGCCAGCCAGATCAGCCGAATCAACCCTGGCGATCAATGGGGTGACAGATGTCGCAGCCAGATCGCCCTCACATCCTAAATCATATTTATATTCCAAATGACTTCTACCAAAAGATAAGCAATATTTATTGACCTTTGAGAAAATCCTTAGGAACTACTTAGAACAATCAATCTCATTAAACAACATGCAAAGAACAGAAAAACTGCCCTCTTGTCAGCAGAACTCTGCGAAACACACCTCACTAGACATACAGTCCTGAGGGTCCAGAGCCCATGGTCTGATGGAAAAGGCCACATGAATGTGCCCAGGATACAAAAAGAAGCAATCGGTCCAGTGTAGGTAACAGGGGGCCTTTCTTGGATGATGTGGCAATGGAACTGGATTTAAAGAAAGTGAGGATATGTAGGAAGCAGAGGGCAAAAAGGGAAGTGGAGAAAAGGAATTCAGTCAGAGTGTAAAATACGAACTGAGTTTGCCAGGTGTGACACAACATGTGCAAGGGAGATTAAGACTATTTCTACATCTAGAACATGTTTTCATTTTCTTTTCTCGATGGCATTTAGGACCTTGCTTCTAGGAATTTTATCTTTTTCACTACTAGTTCTTCTGCTGGAGGTTTATGTAGTTAAACCATGTTTTTAAGGACACATAACATTGAAGACAGAAACATGGAAAACTCTCTCTAATGTCCGTTGTACAAAAGGAAACCTAGGGCACCTGGGTGGCTCAGTCGGTTAAGTGTCTGCCTTCGGCTCAGGTCATGGGATCAAGTCCTGTATTGGATCCTTTATTCAGTGGGGAACCTGCTTCTCTTTCTTCCTGCTGCTCCCCCTGCTTGTGCTCTCTCTTTCTCTCTCTCCCTCTTATGAATAAATTCTAAAAAAGCAATTTAATAAAAGGAAATCTAATACCTGTTATATTTATATTTACTACATGTGCATACAAAGAACTCTGAAGCATCTGATCAATTGTGAAAGCTATGGAAAGAAAAAGGAGCACCTTGAAAATACTAAGGTTTCCTTTTTTTAAAAAAGTGACCATCAAAACAAGAAAACTTTTTTTTTTTTTTTTTTTTTTTTTTACTTAGAAGCATTTTATATGGCTTTTGGTAATTAAGGGAGAGCTTGGGGTGAGTTAAGAATCTTTATTTAAAAGAATGATAACTTTAAAGAAAGTTATTTGAAGAAACTGTAAATAAAAGTAAATTTAATCTATTTAAGCTTAGATTTAAGAAATCCCTGGTGCATCATTTGAGCCAAATGAAAATTACCTCCTATAGATTCCTTCAGATATTTCCCTGGAAACAGCATCTCCTGGGAACCAATAGAGATATGACTACTATTGGGGAAGTATACTCTTACTACAAAGAAAATGTATTTTTCATGGTTTGTATTTCCATGGGGTTTTCCATGCTGATAGTATAATATTTATTTGTTAAAAGAAGAGGTTCATTTCTTAGTTCCTCATTTTTAATCCACTCACTTTTAGGAATTATATGCATCTGAATTTATCCCAATTCCTAGCAAGCAATTATATGTGGCTTTTCTAATTAAAGCTTCCTAAATTGAAGGAGAAAATAATTTACATTTTGTCAGAGGAGTTGAGTCTGCAGAGGATTCTTGTTTTATAGGTGGAACATAGTGCTAGGACCAGCATTAATCTTGCAAAAGCGGATTTTGAAAATCTCATTTCTCTGACCACAGCAATGTTGGGTGGGCTCAAAACTACTAAGAAAAGTCCTTTATGATAAACTTTAATAGGCAATCTAGTTAACAGCCTTCAGTAATCTTTCCATATGTATAGATATTGATTCCATAATTGGATTGGGAACTCCTTAAAGATAGGAATTACTGTGCTGTGTACCATCTTGTAAACTGATTTTTCCTCTGGAAGAATCCATTATTTCCAATTTTCATATTAGTAAACAAATGCCGATTACTATCTAACTTTTCTATTAATGATTTGTCTTTTTAGAGCAATTTAAGGTTCACAGTGAAATTGAGAAGGTAAAAAGTTTTCCCATATATTCCCTGTCCCCCCACACACACAGCATCCCTCATTACTGACACCCCCACTAGAAATAGCACATTTATTACAATTGATGAATCTACCTTAATACAACATAATCACTCAAAGTTCATACTTTACAGTAGGGCTCACTCTTAGTATTAATACATTTGAAAGGTTTAGACAAATGTACAGTGACATGTATCCACCATGGCAGCATCACACAGAGTATTTTCACTGCCCTAGAAATCCTGTGTTCTACCTCTTCATCATCTCTCTCTTCCCCAATCCCAAACACTGGCAACCATTGATCTTTTTACTGGCGCCATAGTTTTAAGCCTTTCAGAGAATGTTATGTAGATGGAATCACACAGTATATGGTCTTTAAAGATTGGCTCCTTTCACTTTCCAGTACACATTTAAGGTTTGTCCATATTTTTTCATGGCTTGACAGCACATTTCTCTTTACCACTGCATAATATCCCATTGTCTGGATGTACCACAGTTTCTTTATCCATTCACCTACTGAGGGACATCTCAGCTGCTTGCAACTCTTGAGCAATTATGAATAAAACTGAAGTAAACAGCCATGTGCAGGTTTTTGTGTAGATACAAGTTTTCAGCACCTCTGGGTAAATACCAATTAACATCAGTGCTAGCTCCTATGGTAAGAGTATACAAGAAACCATCAAAGTGTCTTCTAAAGTGACTGTACCATTTTGCACTTCCACCAGCAATGAATCAGAGTTCCTGTTGCTCCACATGCTCACCAGCATTTGGTGTTGTCAGTTCATGGATTTCAGCCATTGCAAAAACTTCATAGTAGGATCTCAATGTTATTTTCATTTACATTTTCCTGATGACATATACTGTGGAAGATTCTCTCATGTTATTTGTCATCTATATTTCTTCTTTGGTGAGGCATCTATTAAAGTCTTTGGCCTATTTTCTACTCTGATTGTTGGTTTTCTGAAGTTTCCAGTTACCTTTCTAACTTGAAAAATAGCCTTTGGAGCATTAGTATGAACTAGAGTAATTCTCAAACACAAAACCTATCAACTAAAGGAGAAGTGACAACCCATAATAAATAACCTGCAACACTGGGCAAATGATTATAGCAGTGATCCCTCAAGTTCTCTCCCAAAAGGACCAATAGCTACTTACTCAGGTATTGATATACTGAGGGAAGGGAATACTTGTTGGATACAGGGTCCAAATTATGCTGATTCAGCATCTAAAGCACCATAATGGCTCAAGCAGGGACATATGGGTATCATTCAGGTAATAACTAGAGTCCTGGCCCAGAAGCATCTCACAGAGTGTCCAAGGTTCCATCTTGTGGTCATTTCTCAAATAAATATATGGAATAGATATAGTAAGCACTGGTAGAATCCTCAGATTGATCCTCTGAACTATAGCATCAAGAGTTATTATAGTAAGAAGCACCAGATAGAAGCCCCTGAGACTACCCTTCCACACCACCAAGACAGTAAATCAAAAACAATGCTGCAACCCAAGGGAACAGGAGATTAATGCCACCTTCCAGGATCTAAAAGATGTAGGAGTTGAAGACTTAGTATTACTATTTAATTCACCAATCTGGTCTTTCCATTTCTTATCATGGAAATGACAGTGGACTACCAAAACTATCAAATAACAGCTCCAGTTACAACTGCTGTGCTGAATATGGTATCTTTATTGGAAGAGATTAACACAGTCTCATGTATATTATATGATATGACATATAATATAATAATATGCTGATATGACAAATGCCTTTTTCCCATACCTATTAGGAAAAGGGATCAGAAACAGTTTGAGTGCATTTGGAATGTACAGCAGTGCATATTCATGATGTTGCCCTAGAGCTATGTTAATTCTCCTGTTCTCTGTTATAATACAGTCCAAAGGAACCTGTATGATCTGATCATCATACAGAATATAACTTTAGTTCATTATGTTGATGAATCATGTTCATAGACCTGATGGACAAGAAATAGCAAGCACTCTGGATGCCTTCATAAGACACATAAGATTTAGCAGGTGGAAGAAAAATCATGTAATGATTTAAGACCTTCAATATAGGCACCTTGTGGTCTGAGGCATACTGGAATATCCTTTTTAAGTAAAAATTACATCCTACCATTAAGGTAAAAAAGCACAATGACTCTTATATTGGGTCATATGGAAGATGGGTTGACTTGAATGGTGCCCCAAGAAGTCACAGGAAGTCTTTGGCATGCTAGAAGAGCTGCAGAAAAGACCTCTAGGGTATTAGACAAAGGTCAAGTCCATCTGTAGCAGAGAAAATATATCATTGAAGAATATATCACCAGTCCTAGCCTGCTACTAGGCCCTACTAGGCCCTGATAGTATTTTGCATACTGCAAAGGAGGCACTAAACAAACCAAGTGGACTGAGTCAGCCAACCTCTGTCCCTGGATATCCTGGTGTTTGCACAATTATCATGAACAGAGTAGCCATAGTGGCAGAGCTGGAGGTACTGCCTGGTCCCAACAGCTTAGGCTCACTCTCACCAAAGCTGACTTAGCTACTGCCACTATGGGCTTGCCAGCAACAGAGACTAATGCTGAGCTCCCTATCTGAGTACCATCCCTCACCAGCAACATTCAGCCATTTGATGGCTAGTTGATTACATTGGGCCCCTTTCACCCTGGTTTTCTATTGACCAAGAGAACATGTATTTTAGGTACAGGGTTTACTTTTCTGCCTGAAGTGCCTTGACCAGCATGACTATCTAAGGTATTATAAAGTATCTGCTCTACCCTCATGGAATCTCATATAACAATCATACAGCAAGAGATCGACTTTAAAGCAAGGGAAGTTCTGTGATGAGGAGGTGAGTGTGTGATATAATAATCTTATCACACAGCACACAATCCAGAGGGTGCCAGAATCACCAAGGAAGAAAATGGCCTTTTAAAGTCACAGCTAAGGCATAGCACAGCTATCCAGCTTGGATATGACATCCTGTAAGAATATACACTTTAAACCAAAGCGATTAAATGGTACTGTGTCCTCAACTGAGAAAAAATACATGGGTCTGGAAACCACATGGTAGAAGTAGGAGTATCACTGGCCACTATCACTCCCAGTGACCCACCTGGGCAATTTGTGCTTCCTGTCCCTGCAGTTTTTGGCAATACAGGATTGGAGACCTTGATTCCTAGTCAGGGAAGCTTAAACTTAAAGCTAGCCCAGCAGAAGTGCTTACCAAAGTGGAGGGAATCTAGAACTAGTGATGGAGGGAAAGAATGAGGAGGACCACTTATAGCCTGAGCTCCACTATAGCATCAGGGCTGATGTCCCAATAACATTCCTCCTGTTAGTTTTCAGAAATTATAACCAAGCAAGAATCTTGCAGAAGCTATGTCTGGATAGAGCAAAATTAAGGTGAAAAGCAAGTGTTTCTGCATTGCATGGGTAAATCTGTAATGAACACTACTGATGCCTAGCCTAGACTACCCTTCAGGCCCATACATCCCTCTCCTAGAGGTTAAGTGTTGACTGCTAATGGCTCACAGCTGCCCTCACAGCTGGGAGCCTCCTGGTCCTGGAAACTAGTACTTCCCTTCATAACCAGGAAAGGGAGAACCTCAGCCAGTGACTGACCTGCAGTGCATACCAAAAACCACCCCCTAGCTTCACTTCGTACTGCAATTTGTGCTTCAGAGCATCCTTGTGGAATCAAACTAAAGCTAGTCTATGAGGCCACATCCTTGCTTAGCTTTTTCCTCTGACCCATCCCACTTCCCCTGACCCCCTTCTTCTGAGATTGTTCCCTCAGTAAATCACTTGAAGAAGAATTCCTGTCTCAGACTCTGTTTCCAGAGAACTCAATGTCACTATTTATATAAATTAAGTATACACACACATCAACAACAATGCAAGTTTGCAAGAACACATATAAATGAAAGGAAGTACATCAAACATATTATAAACATTGCCTCAGTGGGGAATCTGCATAAAAGAGAACAAATCAATAAAATAAAAGAGAGGACCCGCACTGACTGATGTAGATACTAGGACAGGAATTGAGGAATGTGATTAACTATGCACTGTACACCTGAAATCTAAAAATAAACAAACAGGTAGTTAGATAACTCTTTTAAGCAAATTCTTTTTTTTTAAGATTTATTTATTTATTTGAGAGAGAGAGAGAACACAAGCGGGTAAGGGGCAGAGGGAGAGGGAACAAGAGAATCCCAAGCAGACTCCCCACTAAGCACAGAGCCCCATGCTGGGCTCCGTCTCACCACTGTGAGATCATGACCTGAGCTGAAACCAAGAGTCTGATGTTCAACCAACTGAGCTACCCAGGTACCCTACAAACTCTTGCCTTATACTATGTAAATATATTCAGGGATCAAAATGTGCTTTCTTTAACATTTGTTATTTGAATGTTCTTTTACCTCCCAAGAGGTCAACATGAAAGGATTCAGAACGGCTAAATCCCAGGTGGTTTTTATGGGTCTGGGCCATCCTTCTATCTCATATTCTAAATAGAAAATTTGTAAATGATGCTGAATTTCTTACTTTAACCAATCCCTGCCTTTTCTTCTGTCTGCTCGGCTCCCAGTTCTCCCTCACCATTCCCCATCCCCAGCCTTTACACGAACAATGTGAAAACCTTACAATCAATAGCAAAGCTACCAAAAGTATTTCGGTCTGAATTATTTTCTTGTGGCAAGCCCTACAAGTATGTAGTAACACCACAAAAATGAAAGAACATAGAAAAAGGAACTGAATAATGGATTTAGCATAGGAACTGAATAACGGATTTCCTTCAGACTGTGTCTTATGTGTTTTGGTGTCTCCGTAACACTATGTGGTCTGCTTTATCCAACTGAATTTGCCACAATGCTTTTTTTCTAATTCAATTAGGTTCAACTTGTAGATATTAATTAATGATCACTGCTCTTGGTCGCTGCAGAAATCACTAAGACGGAGTCCATCTATTTAAAAAGTTTATCATCAGTGTTAAGGAGAATATTTGAATATATTGGGTCTTCCTTCAAATTGTAGAGGGGAAACGTTCACATTCCTAACTTCTAAAAGTGTTCTCATTTCTATTCTTTTAAAATTATCTCTATTCTTTGCCTAATAAAGAGTTCAAATAACTTTCTGATATAATCTTTCTTTTCAAATCTGCTTTGTAAAAGTTTTATATTATCCATAATCTCTTCCCTGCCCTGAGATGGCAATGTTTTATTTATCCCGCCCTTTTGGAATGCTAAACTACCCAGAAAATTCTTCACAGATTCTCAAATGTCCGTAACAACACTGCTCTTTCTCTTGATAGCAGAAGTGGCTTGAGACTGTAGGGATGTGAAGGGATTTCATCAGAATAGGCAATTTCTATAAGAAGCTCTCTGGGTTTTTTTCAGGTACAACTGACTAAGTCATTGAGAATATTGGGAAACTGTTCTGTGCCCTGCCTCTTCTGCTTCCAGAGCCTCAGAGTCCTGCCAACTCCATTCATATATATAAACAACTCCATTCATATATAAACAACTATTCTGTTATGTCACTTGGTATCTTCTTTATAAAGCAGAAGCACGAAGTTCGGACTGCTAAACTAACCTCACAATCTGGCAGTCAACTATTTTACTGGATTTATATTCCCAGTGTGACTTCTGTTTTTCTTTCTCAATATTCCCAAGCATCCCATGAAATTTCACTCCTGAGTGGTACTATACGTATAGTATATACATACAGATACAGTGCCTGTGTCCCCTTACTCTACCTGGTGAACCAGGGCTCATTTGGTGAATTCATGACTGAATGCCCACATCTCTCATCTCCTATGGTCTCAGTGCTACAAAAGTTATTTGTGGGTAAGATACTGGTGTTTCAGAACAGCTTTATTCCTACCTGGTCTATATCTGATCGAAAGGACTGGCTGCACAACCCTTCCCCAAGTCATCCTCAATTCAGGCAACTCAGGAAGAAACTCCAAGGCAAACACTTTCACGTATCCACTTAGACGTATTCCTCTCACAGACAGAAGTACTCACGCTCTCCTCCTCTAAATTTCATCCAGTTCTCCACTCCAACCCCCTCCTCTCTCACACATCATCTTTCACTTGCACATGTTCCTCTACCCCTGAGGATATAAGTGCCCATGTAAAGGAATTACTGGCTCTTTAGTGTCCATTCATGGGGTTATCTCTAGTCCAAGATTAACCTGAAAAGTTAACTCTCCTTTTGAAATACTACACATAGTTGAAATTCATTCTTACAAGTCAAGGAGACTGGAATTACCTACTTTGTTTGCATGCACTTTCTTTATCCCCCAGAACACCTTCCAGTAAGAAGAACAAATCCTTAGTGCAAAACTCAAACCACTTTAATTACTGGATATAAGAGCAGCAAAGGTCCCAGGAGCAGCTTGATTATTGGTATCAAGAGTTCTCAGGAGAATCGTTTCACTTCAGCAGGAGCTGACCCCTTTGGAGAGACATGATCCTTCCCTGCTCTCTTCAGACACTAGAGACAGCTGGGAACACTTGGTGGGAAAATTAGGAGCAGTAAAAACCTTCTTGTCTCACATCTTTACCTCACTAATCCCTACCATGCTCTGGAATCCCACACCCACAGATTCTTCCCCTCATATCTCCCCACTGTGTTCTCTGGAACATCTGTAGAATCATAAACAGAGTATCCCACATCCCCAGTTTCTTGACTGAACATTTCATCTCCCACCTCTCGATACTGAAAACTGGCTTTTCTCATCAGACATCACATTCCCTGTGGCTTCAGGAGAAGGGACAGTGTCACCCCAGTGCCACCCTCATATCTCTATTTTTCTTTCCAATGTGTGTAGCAAATGTCTGCCTCTTTGATGCTTTCCCTCTCTGGCAATACCCTCCACCTCACCATCACTCTTTGAAGACATTAGCACCTATCTCATTTATTTTTCCACCTCAAGATCTGATGTCATTCTGGGGAAAATTAACAACCACATGAATTACCCAACACCTTAACCTTTCTCCTTGGTCTTTTCATTGCTAAGGGCCTGCATAACCAGTTCACTCACAGCCTCCCTGGACTCTAAACAGGTACTTCTGACAACTAAATTAAAGCATCCTGCTTTGGCACCACAATCTTCACTCCTGCCAGCTACCCGCTATAGTTACTTCTCCTATTCCTTTAACTTTCTGATCCCTCTGGTCCCACCATGTTTCCACTTCATTCCAAGCAACAAACCCCCCCTCACTTCATTATTTTCCTCTCAATATTTCAGTTCCTCAACAATCACGTGCCAATATTTCAGAGCCTCAATATTTCAGTTCCTCAACAATCACGTGCCAATATTCTCAACTCCATTGAATATGATCTCCCCATAGCCCCCATGTGGCCCCCTCCAAAAAAAAATCAACTTTATTTTTACTGTTTTATTCCAATGTTTAACTTGGGATACACTGTATATTTATCTTACATGTTATTTTTTAAATGTCCTATGTCTCACTATATTTTAACTTTTAGGTGATTTTTCCTATTTATAGCATTTCTTAAAATTTTCTTAACTGTTTGGAATAAAGTACCATGTACTTGAAAATGCCATGCAGAGCAGAATACATGCTGAAATATAGATAAGTAAGATGGTTTGCAGCCTGACTGCAAGCCTAGCCAAGAATTCTGAATAACCAGGTCCCTTGTTTGCCTCATGGGGAAAATTGGCCAATTTTTAACTAAACATTTATAACATTATACTTTTTATCTCTGTCTATAAGTGAAGCAGAGGAGTTGCAGGTGAGAGTACAAGGATTAGGTAGGAGTCCGTTGCAAGGGAAGTCTTCTGCTATGTCTCCCTATACGCAACCCTGTCAATCCTCCATGGTAAGTGCTTCCAATCAGGGCCATCACAAATGGTTGCACAGGTTGCCCCCTGAAAAAGAGCACCTACTAAGGAAGTAAATAGGGCTAGAAATTAATGTACATGCTCTAGTCTCTGACCTATATGCTCTGGCTTGAAGGAGGAAGTACATTTTTCTAATTAATATAAAGGCATAATGTAAATGACCTTTTCCCCATCCCCCCCCCCCCCCAATGCTGAAAAACATTTGAGACAAGTTGATCCAATAAAACTACTACTGGTATCCTTCTTTATGTATGGTGTCTACACTCTGACATACCCAAATTTGATCCCAGCTTGTGCTTATACACTAGGACCTTAGACAAATTACTTGACCACTCTGAGCCTCAGCAGTCCTCACATGCGTGGGTACTAAGTTTTTATAAAGAGTAAATGAGATAAAAGTAGTGAAGCCCCTGTATAGTGCCTGCATATAGCATATACATAATAGATATTGGCAGTCAACTAATAAGAAAGCAGGATGGATGGATGAGTGGATGAGTGGATGGATGGATGGATGGATGGATGGATGGATGGATGGATGGATAAAGCAAAATATAGTTTTGGGCTGTTTCTAGTAACTCTGCCTTTAAAGAAGTGACATACGATCTACATGACTGGAGTAATGATAATGGAGGAGAGAATCCTAAGGAAGCAACAAGGGAAAAATTTGATAAATGACTTTATGCCTACAATTTCTGCCATTTATTTTATCTGACCAAGGCAGAGTTTTATTACTATAGGACAAGAAATGATACATATCATGGAGAATTGCCCATCTCTCAAGTCTCTGACACTTCACACCTAAAATTAAAGACCTTACATATTTTATGAAAAAATTACGTGAATTTGTAGGTGCTCAGTTTTACTGATAACTTGTTTACAGTGACATCTTATTTCTAAGAAAATGCTACTTATCTAATTTACAGATACATAGCACATGGCGTGAGTAAAATGATCTTAATTAATTTCAAGCAGAACTTATAAAAAGTGAATGAATTAAGCAATTTAAAAATGAGAGCTATTCTCCATAATTCATACTTGTTTCTGTGAAGAACTTCTACAATCATTTACTCATTGAACTTTAGATGCTAACCAAGTATATCTATGATTGTTCCTGAATTTAAATACAGCAAAAGCAAGATAATAGCATGACTTAGCAAAAATGTGTGTTAACTGTGAAATAATTATTGCTATATCTTGTTGTCCCCTTTAATTAATCTCTCCCTTCCTATCACTACACACACTCACACATATGCACACAAATATCCATGGATCCTGTATTCCAGTTGGAGGAGAACGACCACTCTGCTTAGCTAACTCCTAGGCATTATGAAGAAATTGTTGCATACCTGTTCCAACATTTTAAAAAGTTTTAAAAGGGAAAAGAATTTTTGTAAGAAAGAAGAATAAGCTGAAGTCCCTTAGAGACAGAAAATTGGGAGGGGGGAGATTTATGTACTAATTTTATCTCACAAAAGAGAATAAGGAAACAATGTGGAAAGATATGTCCCAAGGAAGACTTTCTGATTCCTCAGCGGGACCAACCTATGCTCCATTCCCCATGTAATCCCACCCATCGATTTATGTGCCTTCAAACAAAAATTACTTATAGAACTCATACTATATTCAAGAATATCAGATGCCTAAAAGCCTAGTTTCTGTTGTAGGAGACAAAGAAGTAATCGAAAAACTAAAGTGCAATATGAAATGTTCCACAAGAATAGTATAAAGACCTTGGCCAAGCTTAAATGATCAAAGAAAATCCACAGAGGATTCCTGAGCTGAGTCTTAAAACTGATAGGAGTTGAGAGTATGCGATAAATTGCTATTAAATTTAGGAATGGCTAGGCTTTGGGAGGTTTGCATGGAGTAGAAAGTGTTGCAACTGGAGAGGTTTGCGTAAGACTTAATTATAAAGATCCTTCCATGCATGCTAAGGATATTACAGTTTACCCTGAAATCTCCAACCAAATGTTGAAGTAGAAGAGTCCCATGAAAAGATGGGTATTTTGGAAACTTCCATTTTAAGTAATCCAGATTCTCACTCATTCCAAGGTAAAATTTTGGGGAATGAGAATAGAATGGGAGCTGTATTAATTTCCTAGGGCTGCCATAGCAAATTAAGACCAATTAGGTGGCTTAAAAAAATAGAAATATATTCTCTCACTCTTCTGAAGACTAAAAGTTTAAAAATCAAGGTGTCAGAGTTATACTCTCTCTCTCTCTGAAGGTTCTAGGAGAGGGATCTACTCTGCAAAAATCTTACTGATCTAAATCTTATTTACCTGTTGCTTATTGATTCTCATTTCCTTCTTTTTTAGATGCAAAATACAAACTACTTCACTAATCTTCACATGTTTAATTGCTCTCTCAAATTGGACTTGGGCCAAAATCTGTCAAATATTTTTTGCTCTATAATTATGGGACATAGTGAAGAGCCAAGAATAAAATGAGGAATTATCATTAAGACAAATATGGCTATAACAATCACTTAAGCCAAGAAATGAGAAGAATTCTAAGTAAGGATAGATATTTGTCTTATTTTTAAATATCCATGTTCATCCTCAAGTGACTCCATATGAATTTATTCAAGTAAATTCCTCTTTGCTTAATTTCTACCAATATATTTTAATAGATAAGCCATTTTAGAATATTTAATATTTTCCTTTATTAGTAACTACACTTATGATATATTATTAATTAGTCAATTAAAAATATTAATTTTATAATAAAAAAACATTTTGAGGTCATTACCAATAGTCTTGATAATATAGTGGCATTGGGTGGGAGGAGGGAGAATTGGAGAAAGGTGGTTAAACATACAAACTTCCAGTTATAAGATAAAGTACATGATGACTAAAGTTAACACTGCTATATGGAAAATAGGAAAAGTGTTAGAAGAGTGGATCTGAAGAGCTATCATCACAAGGAGAATTAATTTTTTGTTTTTACTATATATGAGTGTTAAGAAGTTAATTAAACCTATTGTCATTAGTAAAATATGTATAAATCAAACTTCATGCTATACAACTTAAGTTTATAGAGTAACATGTCAATTATTTCTCAATAAACTGGGAAAATAGAGGTTTTTGTTTTTTTATTTGTTTGTTTTTTTAAAGATTTTATTTATTTGACAGAGACAGAGAGAGATCACAAGCAGGCAGAGAGGCAGGCAGAGAGTGAGGGAAGCAGGCCCCCTGCAATGTAGGCCTTGATCCCAGGACCTTAACACCATGACCTGAGCAGAAGGCAGAGGCTTAACCCACTGAGTCACCCCGGTGCCCCTGTTTGTTCGTTTTTTAGAGAAGGGGAGAAAAAGAGAGAATCTTAAGCAGGCTCCACACCCAGAGCCACCCAGGTGCTCCAAAATATTTATCTAAATATCCATATTAATCATTACCATTCTCAATCATCTTCAATCACCAATCAAGTCACTACCACCATCAGTAGTTTCTTCGCCTTTTTTGCAGAGCAGAGCAGCATTCTACCATGTGGATATACCACAATATATTTATGTACCTGGTGAAAGATATTTGGGTTGCTTCAAGTTGTTTTGGCTACTACACATAAAGCTGAAACATAAAATTATGTTAAAAATAAAATATTGTCTTACTGTGTTAGTTTCATGTAAATTAACTAATTTAATCCTCACAAATCTGAGGTAAGTGTTATTATTGTATCCATTTCACAGATGAAGCTGGGCCTAAGGAAGTTACTGGCCAATAAGTGGCAAAAACATTACTACAAAACAGATGGTGTAGCTCAAGAGTCATTCTCAACTACTGGGTTCTACCATGTAGTAACACCTTGCACTATGTGATGTTTTGCAGTTTACAAAATGCTATCACATAATCTTCTTTCTAAAACCAAGAAGTAAATATATCCATTTTCAAACTGAAGTTGCTGAGACTCAGAAAAGTCAAGTAATCTTTCCAAATTCTAACAGCTGAGATGTGATAAATTCAGGACAAGAAATCCAGTTTTCTTCCAATCTGTACTCCTTTTTCTATACTCTGCTTCCTATAAAAGAGTTTAAAATTATCAACCTATAAAATACATGGTGATAGTAAAAATTCTTGTTTTCTTGTCAAATCACATTGTTTCCTTTTAAATATCCAGAATTTATTTGTTACTTTTTTTGCATGTGTGAAAAACATTCATGCTCTAATGATGAATAAAAGGATCAGTTTGGGAATTAAAACTTATATTATAAGAACAGTATTTTTTCTGATCAATTATAACTTCTTACCAATTTACATCATCATTTGACATGTGCTAAATAATAGAACACTGGAAAGGGGGAGTTAGAAGAGTTTACTTCCAGTCATGGTTTCATCAGTAACAAGTGAAACCGGATGGTCACTTACCTGCTGTAGGCTTCAGTTTCTTCACCCATACAATGAAAGGACCCTCTAAGTTCTTTACAGCTCTCTACAGCTCTAAGAACTCTGAAAAATCAGTAGGTCTTTACAAGACACTTTCCAAGTGCTTTACTAAGTCTGTGGCAAGTAAACAGCAAAATCTGTACAAATGTATTCAACAGGGAAGTTTTAAAGAATGCACTGAGCTCTTTCTATTTTTTAGCTACTATACTAAATGTTTTCATGTGCATACTCTTTGTTACACAGTTCAAGATCACCCCAAGAACTTTAATCAATTCAGCTGGAAATGTTGATTGGGTGTTGCTAAACCTGTTCCTTCTATGTTAATTGTGCTCTACTTACGATTTGGCATCTTACCTTAGCACTGATTTTTTTCTATGACAATAACTGGCTTCATCTTGTATATTTTAGAGTACTGAACACATTTAATTAAAATATTGTCAAGGATCAGAAGCCAGAGTGTGTATACACACACACATATAAAACAATAGATTCATTCTAAATCCTCAGGAATTTCACTTGTTTATGAACTTTAAGCAATTAAAAGTTAATAGAAAAGGAAAAATAATTAATTTTGAAAACTGTAAAGATACCGCAATGTCAAAGTAATGCTGAGCATCTACTTGTACTGCAGTATGTGTTAAAACTCATTAGATTTTTGTTTCATTTCCCTAGGTACAAATGTGTTGATGCAAATTATATTTAAACTTGTTCTCTTATTTAAAAGCCTTATGTTTTGTGTTAGGAGAGGACAGTTGTAAAATTATTAATTGTACATTAG
Source organism: Mustela nigripes (assembly GCF_022355385.1). Classification (NCBI taxonomy): domain Eukaryota; kingdom Metazoa; phylum Chordata; class Mammalia; order Carnivora; family Mustelidae; genus Mustela; species Mustela nigripes. The sequence continues at coordinate 145,033,125 of NC_081558.1, read as the reverse complement.
TCTCATACTGATTTCAGAGGCTATTAACAATACAAACAACATCTTGGTGGTTGAGAACCAGCCTCAATCACAGCATATTCCATATGAGTTCATCTTTACAATCTGTTTCATACTGCATGCAAAACACTAAAGCTATATGCAACAGAACTGTTAAAATAGTAAATGAGGCTTGTATGTTAATAAATATTTGGCAGGTATAAAGGATCAAAATGAATCTTTGCAATGAATGGATGACATTTGGCCTTCTCAACAGCAACATATTGTCTTTACTGAGCATCTAATATGTGCCAGTCACTACTCTGAGCAACAGGAATATCATGGGCAGTATTATACCATTCTTTTCCTTGACAATAACATACTAAGAACAATATTTCTTCCATTATTTCAGCTCAAGTATTCAAAGGGAGTCAGCTAAAATACTTCAACAAATAAAACCTTCACTACCTATATCTACCCAGAAGTAAAACAGCATGTCTGGTGTCAACCGAGTATATTGACCCTTATTTTTGGTTTTTCTTCCACTATAGGGCTAAAGCCTTTGGGTGTTTGTGCTTAAGTATTTCATGTTTGTATATTCTATATAATACAAATAGTACTAGAAAAAGATAATTTTTCATATTATATTCAAATTAAACTGTAACTGGTGTTTAAAAATTAACTTCCTTAATCATTTACTTAAAATTTGATAAAATCAAAATACCTACAATAAAAATAGATTAGCAAACATATGTGTTTCCTCAATGTAGATTTCTGAATTCATATAAAGTTTAGAGTTATCAACACCAACAATGCCGGTGAAAGCTAGGCTATGATATTCTGAGCTCAATACAGAAGGAATTCTGGAAAGGCTGTGCATATTTTTCTCTTCCAAATTTAAATACTGGAAAACTTAGGTATAATCTAAGACCAGTGAAATACTGAAAATTCTGGTTCTTTCTATGAGTATGATTGATGTACTCTCTGCAAAGACCAGGAAAAAGGAAGCTAGACAAAATGCAGGGGAGTGATTTAGTTGATCTTAAAGAAGGGTCTCTTAAGCACACTTATAAAAGTGGGGCAAATAATAAACCCTGCAGTAAGAGATTTAGAAAACCATGAATAATTTGACTAGTCACCAACTTGCAAACAAAGCATATGGGCTCTGATTTATGACTCTAGATTAATTAATATATGTCATATTTAATTTCACTTTTATGCATATCACCTTGTACTTAACTACACTAATCAGTCGTTGATACCTCTTTTTGTATTGGGATGCAAGTTTGCACTTTTAGCAACACTTTCTACTTAAACCTAAAATAAAATGTGACAACTATTCAGGAAATTTGAATAGGCATTGTATTTGAAGAAACACAATTTCTATTTAACAGAAATTTTAAGACCAGCTATCAGGCAGAGTCCCAGTAAGAAACAGAATTTACCCTAGAAGGATCATTGAAGACTTCCAAAATCCTTATAGAAGTGTTGATAGGGATAAGGAAATAAATAAGGTACTTAGAGACAAGCAATAGTGGGAAACCATTACAACCCCTAGGACTAAAGGGATGAAGAGAGAAAATGGTGCTCCTGGAACCAAGTGAAAACTGTAGCTATAGAGGATGAGCTTTCCAGAATGAACTAGACACTTGGAAGAGTGACACTTCTGCCAGAGACTCCATACCAAAGTAGGGAGGGAGCTGAGAAGAAATATTCCAACCTCCCACCTCTTGCCTGTGCCTCCTCTTAACCAAATCCAACAAGAGGCAAGAACCAGAAGCCAAACCCAATCTCCCATTGAACAATTTAACCAAGGTCAGCCAGCAAGAAAACCAGATGATGTCTTCAGTAGTAGTCAATCTCCCCAGGAAAAGAGCAGTATAGAAGACACACAATGGATTTGTGTGGTATAGGGGTACAAATTAATTAATCATCACACCAGAATAGCAAAGTGTCTTTTGTTTGTTTGTTTGTTTTTTGTTGTTGTTGTTTTTGTTGTTGTTGTAAGATTTTATTTGAGAGAGAGAGATGGTTCAAGTAGGGTAGGGGATGGGGTGCAAAGGGGAAGGAAAAGGGACAAGCAGGCTCTGTGCTGGGAGCAGAGCCCGACTGGGGGTTCCATCTCATGACCCGGAGATTATAACCTGAGTCAAAACCAAGAGTCAGAAGTTCAACCTATTGAGCCTCCCAGGAAACTCAACTAAGTGCTGTTTAGATTTAAAGTATGAATTGAAAACATTAACATGGTCCTTTTTGGAGTTCACCAAGTGACAACAGTGTGAAGAAAAAAAGCATTCAAATGTATTCCCTAAGAGAGTGATTATTACAAAGCTATCGCAAAATGGCAAATCTAAAACCAATGTTCCTACGACCTGGGCTGTTTCTCTGAAAAAAGATATGATTCTGTCTTCTGGAGTGAAGAATGGAAGTATAAAGTCACATTTCTAAAATAATTTGTCCTTGAAAATATTATTTTAACAGACCCTGTGAGCCAATTACTCCATTTCAGAAATATTACTCTATTATTACTCCAAATATTGCTCCATTACTCCATTGAGAAATATCTATATAAGTGGAACCATCTACAGGGATGTTCATTTCAACAATACTCATATTCACCAAAATGTCAACCCAAATAGCTATTCATGTGGTAGGTATATTCATACATCTAAATACTCTATCATTATAAAAATGAACATACTAACACTATACATAGCCACATGGAAAACTGGGACCAAACTAATGTAGAGCAAAAGTAGCAAGATGGAGACAAATACATTAACAATATAGTTCTATCTATATGAAGTTTAAAATCTATATTATTTAAAGATACATTCATATCTGGAAAAAGTATAAAGAAAAATAAGGAAATGATTACCATTCAGATCAGCATTCTGGTGACCTCTAAGGGAAATGTGATAGGAAAGAGACACATTGGGGGCTTCTGACATTCTGGCAATGTTTTATTTTTTCTTCACACAGTATATTAGTTATTAGAGATGCCTTAACAAAATATAACAGATTGGGTGGGTTAAATAATAGGCATTTATTTTCTCATAATTCTGGAGGCTGGAAGTCCAAGATCAAGGTGCTGTCAGGATTAAGTCCTCTCTCCCTGGCTTTTGCAGGGCTGCCTTCTCACTATCTTCATATGGCCTTTCCTCTGTATACTAATGGAGGGGGACAGTGCTCTCTTGTTGTCTTCCTGCCTTCTTGTAAGGACAATAGCTCCCCACCCTTATGACCCCACTTAACTTTTATTATTGGCTCTATGACCAAATACTGCATACTGGGATTAGGGGTTCAACATATGAGTTTTGAGAGAACAAAACTCAATGTCATAACAGATGGTCCTTACATGGATTTTGGCTTTATAATTATTCACTACAGTATATGTTTATTTTATGTATTCTTCTATATGTGTGTCACATTTCACAACAAAAAATGTTTTTTAAATTATTACCTGAGTTCCTTTAACTTGAATATTTTGATTTTACAATGAAGAGGTTTCTTGATAATTAGACACATAATTCCTTTCCAGGAAATTTTATGCTTTGAAATAATTTCCTTTGGTTCCTAATCCTTAATTATAGCACTCACCAGATATAATAAATTAGAAGGAAAAATCCAAAACATTTTGTTTCTGCAATGTCTTTGGGAAAGACATCATAGGTTTATCTCTTTTGATGAAGACTATTTGTCCCAGAACACATGTGCCAAGCATCTGTTTTTAGAAGGAGATATAACATAGAAAAATATAACTGCATTGTTTGATCTCAGAAGGGAAAAATTAAAGTATGGAGAAATCATAAATAATAATTAAAATAATGCCAGTGTGTAAAAAAATATATAAAATTTTATTCTGGTGAGTTTGGACTGGGATTAATCACAGTAAGGGTCAAATTTACTGATGAGAGTAGTGATGTCCTCAAGGAAGAGAAATAGAGAGAAAGCAACTCTAGGGCAGGAGGAAAAAGGCCTTCTGAAATTAAATGCAACGAAAATAGAGTCCTAATTAGAGCTGTGAAATCATTTATTCAAAGAATAATCTAGCTTTAATATGACTTATTTGATTTCTATTCCTTGAAATTCTAAGTTCCATTTTACCTTGACAAATATAAATTCAAGCATTTATCAGATATAAAAAGAAATACTGCGGTAATAATTTAGGGGGCTTGAGTATAAACGTTTTCTGCCAATTTTCTTTAACTTTTTCATATTTTTTTAAAGATTTTATTTATTTATTTGACAGAAAGAGAGATCACAAGTAGACAGAGAGGCAGGCAGAGTGGGGGGGGGGGGAAGCAGGCTCCCCGCTGAGCAGAGAGCCCAATACAGGGCTTGATCCCAAGACCTTGAGATCATGACCTGAGCCGTAGGGAGAGGCCTAACCTACTGAGCCACCCAGGCACCCCATATTTTTTATTAAGTTTCTTATTTTAATTCCAGTATAGCTAACATACAGTGTACTATTAGCTTCAGGTATACAGTATAGTGATTCAGCACTTCCATACACACTTCCTTAATCCCCATCACCTGTTCCTCCCATTCCCCCCACTTCCCCTCTGGTAAACACCAGTTTGTTCTCTATAGATAAGAATCTATTTCTGGGTTTCTCTCTCCCTCCCTCTCTCTCTCTCTTTTTTCCTTTGCTTATTTTATTTCTTAAATTCTGCATATGAGCGAAACCAAATGACATGTCTTTCTCTGACTTATTTGGCTTAGCATTATGGTCTCTAGCTCCATCCTTGCCATTGTAAATGACAAGATTTCACTCCTTTTTATGGCTAGATAATATTCCATTATATATATACACCACATCTTTCTTATCCATTCATCTACGAATGGACTTTTGGGCTGCTTCCATAATTTGGCTACTATAAATAATGTTGTAATAAACATGGAGCATGTATCCCTCTGAATTAGTGTTTTTGTATTTTGGGGGTAAATACCCAGTAGTGTGATTACTGGATCATAGGATCATTCTACTTTGAACTTTTTGAAGAAACTCCAAACTAGTTTCCACAGAAACTCCAAACTATTTTACCAGTTTGAATTTCTACCAACAGGGCAAGAAGGTTCTTTTTTCTCCACATCCTAATCAATACTTATTTCTTGTGGTTTTTATTTTAGCCATTCTGCCAGGTAATATGCCATTGTATTTTTGATTTGTATTTCCCTGATGATAAATGGTAATAAGTATCTTTTCATGTGTCTGTTGGCCATCTAGATGTCTTCTTTGAAGAAATATCTGTTCATGTTTTCTGCCCATTTTTAATTGGAATATTTGCTTTTTGGGTATTGAGTTTTATCCCTTTTTTATATATTTTGGATACTAACCCTTCATTGTATAGGTCATTTGCAAGTATCTTCTCCCATTCAGTAGGTTGCCTTTTAATTTTGTTGATTCTTTCTTTTGCTGTGCAGCTTTTAATTTTGATGTAGTCCCAATTTCTATTGTATTTTTACTAATACGAAACTTCTTTTCCCAACATATTTTTCTCATGACCTGACATTTCTCTGCATTAATTATGTTTTTATGCTTCCTCATTTTTTCTTTTCTTTTTATTTTTTCTTTTAAATGAGTTTCCCTGGAAACCAAATCCTAAAATGAAAAAACACCATAAAAATACTCTCCAGACATCAGCTTTCCCTTAAGGTAATCACCTTAATTCTGTCTTTTCCTTCCCTGACAAACTTGTTAAGAAAGTCTATGCTTATTCTGTCGACCTAGTTATTCCCAACCTGTTACAATGGGGTTTTGCCCCTCCATTCTACTGAAACCACTTTTGCTGGGTCATCAACTACACTGTGTTTGCAAGATTCAGTGATTTTTTGGGCTCACATGCTTGCATCTGACACTTAACACCCTCTTTTACTTTTTTTTTTTTTTTTTTTTTTAATTTTTTATTTTTATAAACATATATTTTTATCCCCAGGGGTACAGGTCTGTGAATCACCAGGTTTACACACTTCACAGCACTCACCAAATCACATACCCTCCCCAATGTCCATAATCCCACCCCCTTCTCCCAAACCCCCTCCCCCCGGCAACCCTCAGTTTGTTTTGTGAGATTAAGAGTCACTTATGGTTTGTCTCCCTCCCAATCCCATCTTGTTTCATTTATTCTTACCTTGGTTAGTAGTTTGCTAAACCTTGGTTAAAAGTAAAAGAGGGTATATACACCCTCTTTTACTTTTAACCAAGGTTTAGCAAACTACTAACCAAGGTTTAGCAGCCTACTCCCGGCTTTTATAGAGCCCATGAACCTAGAATAGTTTTCACATTTTAAAGTGGTTTAAAAAAAAATGATATTTTGACATATTAAAAACATATGAAATTTGAATGTCAGTGTCCATAAATAAAGTTTTATCGGAATACAGACACAACTATTTGCTTATCTATGGCTGTTTTCTCACCTCATAGGCGGAGTTGTAAGGCTGTCTCAAAAGCCTGAAATATTTACTATCTGGTCCTTCACAGAGAAAGCTTGCCAATGTCTACTTAAAATTCACTCCAGCCAAGTGTTCAGGATGCCTGAAAAAGCTCCTACTTCTTTGATAAGATCTCCCAGAGCTGTTGTGAAGATTAAACTAGATAACATATGCAAAGTAACTAAGATAGCATCTGTCTCACAGTTTGTGTTCAAAACAATGTTAGCTCTCTTGTCTGCTGGCTCTTCTCCCTCTATCACTTAGATATGTGTTTCCCAAGATTTCATCTTCATTTTTTTCCTTTTTTCTTTTTACTCTCTTCTGTAAACCTCACTTTCTACCATAACCTCAAGCATCATTTCTACACTCATGAGTCCCAAAACTACATATCCCAGTCCAGACCCTGCTTTACTTAGATGCCCTACAAGAAATCCAGCTGGGCACATCCAATATTAAAATCATCCTTTCTCTAAAATATGTTCCCTTTTGGTATTCCTGAATTCAGTTAATAGCACTGCTATTCACCCACCCTCCCAACCAAGAAATCTCGTCTTTTCCTTTGTGCCTCTCTCTCACCCTTCATATCCAACTAGTCAGTCAATGAATCCTTTCCACTGCAATTCAGAAGCTTGTCCCACCATCCATAGAGCCAGCACTTTAGTTTAAGTCCTCTTCGTTTTCTTCTGATATTTTTAACTCATCTCCTGGAATTCCTCACTCAATGGGCACACAATCTGTTCCCATTTGGATATATCCTTTCCATTTCCACCAGAATTACTTTTTACCTTCTTATGTAACAAATGAGATCATAGGACTCCCTGCTCCCTGATCCCCATGACTCTCATTACCCAAAGGATAAGTCAAATACTTGAACCTGGACTTTCAAAATCCTACCCTCACCTCATTCATTCATCCCTTCAAAAACTACTTATTGAGCATGTATTATGAAACAACTGCTATGACAGACTATGGATACAGAGTGAATAAGGTCACCATCTTTGCTTGCTGGATTCCAATCTAGCAGAAGAGATCAAGATTAAACAAAGAACCATTTCCCTTCTATCCTTATTGAAAAGATACACTGTCATAGTGTCATCTGCACATGTAGTGACTCTGTCTAGATTACCCTATGGTAACTTTCTCCAGGTTGGCTATCAGAGTTAATTCTGGCTTTCTTTGCATTCTCTGAACATATCTCTAAGGTTTAAACATACTGTTATACAGCCCTGCTCATTTTACCTCCCTGAACTGTGAGCATCTTATATTCAGAGGCTGTGTCTTATTAATGCCCTCATGCCGAATCTGGTAGTTATTATAGGTCCTTTGATTAATTAGTAGTATCTCTTCTGTGATTAAAGGCCTAAAATTGGCTTATGTCTATACTATAAGAATATGCACTATTTGAAAAAAATCAAAAGTAAGAAAATATTTAAAGAGACAACATATGTTGTTCATGGATAAATGATACAAATAAAATAGCATTTTATTTGCACTTTTAAGTAATTAATTTAAAAATGTTTACTTTTACATTTTGTTCATTCAGGAAAGGCCAAATGATTTGCCAATAAAAGTATATTTCAGCTGTTAATGCTTAATTTTTATCCAGTAATTTTATTTCTTATGTTAGTATGTTCAAAGTATATTTTAGTAAAATATAAATCTCTTTGCTAAGAAATATTTGAGGATATTATCCTCACAGTAAGATATTTGTTTTATATGAATAATATATTTACATCCTGTAGATCTTCAAGTCATAAACAATGCAGAAAATAGAGAATGATGGATGGGCTGCAGAAAGATTCAAGAAAATAATTATAATAATAACTATTCTAATCTTTAAGATGTGCCAAAGGGGAGATCCAGGAAATTACCAAGCAGTTAACATCAATACTAGGAAAGAATAAGAATAAATAATAATAGAATTGATCAAGAAGTACTTAGACAAGAACAATTTAATGAACAACTAGCAGCATGAGTTCATGTAGAAATATTGTGGAATATTAACCAGACAGAAAGTGTGGGTATAAGCAGAGTCAGCCAAAGGAACCTAAACGTCTATTTAAAATTATACAACAGCCATTGAAAAAGTCTTAAAATAATCCTATAAGGATAAATATGAAATTAATGTTTGGCTGATATACTAGAGAAGACAGGACTTCATTTAAAAACTTCCTAGTCAAAAGAAACCTTCAACCCAACCATTTCCACCACTGAACTCAAAGTGGCATATATGAATGCTGATGTTAATACTTCAATATTCTTACTCCATCTCCCAACAAACAATTGCTCAAACTTTGCTAATAAGTAGGGAAGGGAAAAATGAAACAAGATGGGATCCGGAGAGAGACAAACCATAAGAGACTCTTAATCTCACAAAACAAACTGGGGTTGCTGGGGCTTGGGGAGAGTAGGGATAGGGTAGTTAGTTTATGGATATTGGGGAAGATATGTGCTATGGTGAGTGCTGTGATATTTGTAGGCCTTATGATTCACAGACCTGTACCCCTGGTGCAAATAATACATTATATGTTAATAAAAATAATTTTAAAAAATAAGTGGTTTTCAAGTCATCCAAATGAGGACTGTTGATATAGGCTGTCTTTGTGAACGCCTGAAACTAGTGTTGAAATCCTTACTAGAATGACAGCTGTTAGCAATGGCGGCAAATGAGTGCATCAAGTTTTTCTTTTTCTAAATATAATCTGCTTACGTGTAGGGAAGTACTTTGGGACTGCATGGTGAAGTGAAAGATTCTAAATGGGCCATAAGAAGCTTCATTCATTAGGAATGGTCTCTAACCCAGTGGAGCTCAGATCAGCTATAAACATCTCCCCTGTCAAAGACATGCTTTTCACTGATTAGGGAGGAGCCTGCTGCTTAGACCAGGAATCCTGCAGCTCAATCAGCAGGGCAGGACTGTATCCTGGGCCAGTATGGGTATTCTCAAGATGGCCGGATGCCAAAGAAGCATCAGCCAAGTGGGTAGCCTGGTATCATGACCTCTGTAGTGAGAAAAGGACAGCCAGCATGACTGTGTGAATGAACAATCTGATAGTCAATAAGGGGCCTACTAAAACTGAACCAAAACAAGAAATGTAGTGGAAAATATTCGGATTGTACTATTCCAATGACCATGGGAATTTAACTAAAATTGGGATAGCCTAATCTCCTTATTGCTCTGCAATGAGTTAAATTCAAATGCAATTTTACAATCATAACTCATTTTGCAAGAATTTTTAATCTGAAAGTCTGCTGAATTCTTTATATGGGTCAAAATATATCCTGCTTGCCACCCTAAATACCTACCTTGTTCTTCCTGAATACTTCATTTTTTAGCACCTCCAACTTTTTAACAATGATATAAAACTTCCTTCTTTTAAGTTAAATATTTAATAAATTTAAACAACTCTTACGTATGTCACTTCCTCTATCCAGAGTATGATATATCTATTCAATGATTATTAATAAAAATGTCCTTGGGGCACCAAAGTAGCTTGGTTAAGCATCTGATTCTTAGTTTCAGCCCAGATCATGTTCTCAGGGTTCTGAGATCCAGCCATGTGTTGGGCTCTGCCCTCATCAAGAAATCTGCCTAAGATTCTCTCTCCCTCTCTGTCCTTTCCTCAACTCATTCTCTCTCTCTCTTCCCCTTTCTCAAATAAATAAATCCTTAAAAAAATAATGATGTTCATACACTTAAAAACAGTCACATATTACAACTGTCTGGTTAGGAATTTCATTTGTATACTATTTTTTCATTCTTATCATCTATCAACATTTTTATTGGTGAGTGTACTAACCTTGCTTTTTTTAGAAAGTAAAATTAGTTCAATACTAAATTGATCCATCTCATTTATTATATCTGACTTCATCTCTAAAATTAAGAGTAGCTTTATTCCTATTAGTTTTTCCTCATTCTTCAACATTTAAATAATTTTAAACGTTTAATCATAGCTAAAGCCAAACATAACTTAGAATAACATGTTTTACTCTTTTAGATTTGTCCAAGCCTCTACAAATTATATTTCACATTTGCCAGCTTACTGAATAACATTTATTGGACCATGCTTATGCTCTGGTGAGTTACAGAACCTTGAAAATGTTCATTCTCTATCTTTATAAAAGAAGGTAGTAAGTAATACTGTCTAGTATTTGAAACACTGTCTAGTTAATGATATATCAAGTTTATAACTCTGTTTTTTAAGAGGTTACATTTGTAAAAGATAGAAAATAGAAGGGGTAAGACAGTTGTTTACTCACACTACATATCAGTTTCTGAGCGTACACTACATGGACAATTTAAATAAATTTTCCTGAGACACTGATCCTCATTATAATACATAGCATTGTAAACTCAGTTATACTCAACAAAGCTATCAATCTACATGCCCCAGTCAACAATATTCACCAAAGCTCTTTTGTTGTCATAATCATCTCTTTCTCTATATTCCTGTAAAACTATTTAAAGCAGGAATATCAATTTTGGTAAAGTACATTGAGTAAGACAGACTCCTACCTTATCAAAAGGATTTCTTAGAATAGTGACTATATTTTAATAATTGGACAACATACATGCTTAGAATTAATGGGGTTAACTTTTTTTTTTTTTAAAGCCAACATTTGTGGGGCACCTGGGTGGCTCAGTGGGTTAAGCCACTGTCTTCGGCTCAAGTCATGATCTCAGGGTCCTGGGATCGAGTCCCGCATCAGGCTCTCTGTTCAGCAAGAAGCCTGCTTCCCTATCTCTCTCTCTCTCTGACTGCCTCTCCGTCTACTTGTGATTTCTCTCTGTCAAATTAATAAATAAAATCTTAAAAAAAAAAAATCCAACATTTGTTTAAGTACTAACTATAGAACAGACATGGTTCTATTTGCTTTACATGTATTACTTCATTTAATCCTCATTCACAATGAATTAGCTACTATTAGTACTCACATCTTACTGATGACTAAACTCAATGATAAAAAGACTAAATAACTTGCTCAAGTTCACATAACTTATAAACAGAATACTGGAAAACCTTATTTTAAGAAAAGATCTAGATATCCACTTGTTTGGCCAACCTTCACTGATGGCTCATGAGAAAATGGAAAATGGGACTCCAGGTCACTAAACATCTTTTCAATAAACTCATGCTACTTTATATATTCAAAAACAGTCACATAAAGTTCAAAGGAAAAAATGGTAACTTCTGGCAGATGTGACTGGGAAAATTAAAAACTGGCACGTGATCTGAGTCTTTGAAGATAACCAAATTTTCAAATGGCAAACACTGGAAGGTAATCTAGACATAGATCAATATGGGCAAAGGATAGAAATTAAAAAACCTGAAGAGAGGCGAAAGGCACATCTGAGAGAATCTAGGAATAGAGGTAAAATTTTTAAAAGCTGGAGAAATGGGAATCAAAATGAAGTACTTTCTGTAACTTTAAACTTGATGAGGCTTAATGATATATTCTTTGGGAAAATTTTTAGAAGAGAAATACAGAAAATGTTGATTTTTTTCAACATTTGAGTAATGTAAGTATCCATTTGCATAAGTTCCAATTTATGATTGCCAGTAGCTATATAATGAATTCATTTGGAAGTACTATACATAAGATTAAAGTATATGATGTGGTATTTTATCCAACATTCTCTCTGAAACAATATAACCAAACTACATGCAGTAGCAAATTAGGTTAACGTCTGTTATAGTATTCAGCTGAAAAGCACGGCTCTATTATCTTAGAATTTCTGCAGTCACTACATCAGACCTCCATATACATTGTGAATATATATGAACATTTATAACACTTTTTCCTCAGATAAATGCCAAATACTAAACTGCCATAAATATGATAACCAGTTGTATATTCTAAATCATAGGAATGCTCTAGAGTACGGATATAGGCACACTCACGTGATTGCAACATTAGGCTTTCAAGTTTAGTGGCAGCAAAATGTGTCCACACAGACGTTTCTTGCTCTCCAAACAGTTCCTGTGCTAAGCTCTCTACCTTCTAGTTCACCCTGCTATACTAATGTAACTGTTATAATCAAATTTGGGTAACATACATAAGCATAAAAAGCAAAAATCATCTAAAAGTATCCATAGTTATGACCTTCAAACAACCACTGTATGCATTCCAGTGAAAGTAATCCATTTTTTCTATGCATATGCATGTGCATATATATTTGAAACTGGGTTTCCAGTCCATGTCTCTAGTCATAACTCTAAGGCTCACCTAAATGTACAGGATCAATGTGTTACTATATCCAGAAAAGCCATGTGTATAAACTATACTATTACTCAGCTGATTCATCACAATAATAATGATGCCATTAATTTCTTGGGAACTTTCCCTTCTCATCTGCTTGTTTCTGGTGATAAAATATCCCTAAGAGCAAAGCCCGCCCTTTCAAATAAGTTTTACTCAAAACAGCTGACTCTCTAAAGAACTTCCAGTCCTCAAAACTATCACCATTTCTAAAACTAAGGTGGAGTTCAGTACACGCAGGATTATGGTTAATGACTTATAGCACTAAATCAATTTAAAAATATAAAACTCTCCTGAACCTCATATAATAATTACAGGAACATTTCCAAATTTCACTCAGACTCTGGCCTTTGGTTGTCACATTAATCGAAAAGACTACTTATTCCCCACTGAATTGTCTTAGTCCCTTTATCAAAAATCAACTGACCATAATATACTAGAATTTCTGGACTCAATTCCATTCCATTGATCTGTATATCAATATTTATGCCAGTAAAATCCTGTTTAAGCTATGACAGCTTCATAGTAAATTTTGAAATCAGGAACATGAGTCCTCCAACTTTGTTCTTCATCTTCAGGATTGTTCTGGATATTTTGGGTCTCTTGCACTTCCATATGAATTCAGGATCATCTTATTAATTTCCTTAAAAACAACTTGTTGGGATTTTGATTAAGATTGTGTTCAATCTTTATGTTCTGTGGAGATTATTGCCATTTTAACAATATTAAGTCCTCCAATCCATGAACATAGAATGCCATTTGTTTAGGTCTATTTAATTTCTTTCAATGTTTTATGCTTTTCAGAATACAAGTTTTACACCTTTTTAGTTAAATTTATTCCTAAATATTTTATTTTTTTGATCTACAGTAAATCTAATTTTTTTCTCATTTCAGTTTTGGACTGTTCCTTGCTGAACTTATTAGCTCCAATAGTATTTTAATTGATTCCTTAGGATTTTCTAAATTCAAGATCATGTCATTTGCACATAAAAATACTTTTACTTGGGGCGCCTGGGTGGCTCAGTGGGTTAAGCCTCTGCCTTCAGCTCAGGTCATGATCTCAGGGTCCTGGGATCCAGCCCCACATCAGGCTCTCTGGGCGGCAGGGAGCCTGCTTCCCCCACTCTCTCTCTGCCTGCCTCTCTGCCTACTTGTGGTCTTTCTCTCTCTCTCTCTGTGTCAAACAAACAAATAATATCTTTTTTAAAAATATTTTTACTTCCTTTCTAATCTAGATGACATTTTTTATCTTTTTCTTGTCCATCTGCGCCAGTTAGAACTTACAGTACAATGTTGAATAGAGGTGAGGAGAGTCAACATTATTGTCTTGTTCTTGATTTTAGATACAAAAACGTTCAGTCTTTCGCCATTAAGTATGATGTTAGTTTTTCACAGATGGACTTTACATATTAAGTAAGTTCCTTTCTGGTCTTAGTTTGTTGAGTATTTTTATCATGAAAGGGTGTTGAGTTTTGTCAAAGCTTTTTCTGATTTGTTAAGGTGATCCTGTGGTTATTGTCCTTTATTCTACTGATAGGATGTTTTACATCAATTGATTTTCAGTAAACTAATCTTGCATTCCTGGGATAAATCTCCCTTGATCATGCATGGTGTGTGATCGTTTTTATATGTTACTGGATTCAATTTGTTACTATTTTACCTACATTCATAGGAAATATTTATCTGAGTTGTCTTTTCTTGTGATGTCTTATCTGGTTTTAGTATCAGGGCAATACTGGCCCCTCACTGCATGAATTGGGAAGCTATCCTCTTTTGTTTTTTGTTATAGCTTGTGAAGAAATTATAGTAATTCTTCCTTAAATATTTGGTCATATTCTTTTACTTTTTTTGTTTTTATACTTTTAAACATGCACTCTGACAGCATGTCCAATAGGAGGACATAAATGTCCACCCTTTCACTCTGTAAACCTGAAATTAATATATGGTATCTATGACCCACCAGAGTATTGTCAAAGTTTGAATTACAGGAAAGAGAAGTTCTCTAATTCCTCCTTAAAAAGTTTTTCAAGCTTAAAAAAAAAAAAAAAAAAAAAAAGTTGGGAAACATTTATCTCGGACCTGAACTGTTTCTCCTGTACCCCCAGCTCTCTCCCATTTCGCGACCCTCCCCAATGCAGAGTTCCAGCCACGTGCGCACAGATCTAAGAGGTGACCCTGGGGTAAGATCCTGGCACCCTCCCGCTTCCGTCAGCATCTGGAGGGGGAGGAGGTTGGGCCAAGAGGGTCTCCGGAGGCGGGGCGGAGGAGGAGAGAATGCAAAACAGTGCCTCGTCCCTGGAACCTCCTGAGCAGCAACGCCCCTCGCTATAAATTCAGAACTGCCTCATCGAGGATGATTCCAGCGCCTGTCAGCCAGGGCCCCAGGCAGTGGTGACAGGCAAGGGCTGGCAGCTCTGCCGTGCTAGGGCGGTGATTGATGGGGAGCAGTCCAAGCGAACCCCACGAGTGAGGTCGCACCCCCGGGACGCGGAAGCGGCGGGCGGAAGCCCCGCAACAGCGCTGCCAGCTCGCGGTCCGGCGTGGGCTCAGTGCCCTAGGCGCGGGTGAGTCGACACCAAGTCCCATGCCGGGTTTGGGGGCTGCGAGGCGGGCCTGCTCAATTTTATGTCAAGGTGTCCTAACTGCGGGTGCTGTGTTGTTAGGCTCCCGGGGACGAAGGAGAGAGCTAGCTTAGTTCCGGCCGGCGCCCACCAGGAACGGGCAGCCCTCCCCCAAATCAGGTGAGGGGCGCCAGGGTTACAGGGCACAATTTGAGACTGTTCCGCTGCGCGCCCCCAAAATTTCATTCTGATTTGACCAGACTCGTTTGAGTCCAAGCAAGAAATCTGCAGAACTGGGATGCAACCAAGTAAACTTTCTTCCTGGCTTCCTAGCTTTCAGCCAACTCTTGTCTTTTCACGGTAGCTTGAGAAAAAAGCCGGTATGACTCCGCGGGGCGTCCATTTAAAAGTTGTGCTATTTCTAAGGTGAATTTTGGAGTGTCCCCAACCTCCCTTTCTGCTTCCCAGGCAACACCCCAGCACAGCGCATCTCCCCCTCGCTCCTCCCTGCAAACTCTACTGGTGGGTCCTTGGAACTGGGCATAGCCCCCATCTGAAGCAAACTCTCCCACCTTCAGGTGTTCCCCAGGTGTCCTTTGATTTATTAGATTGGCAAGGGGGAGAAGCAGGGGAAGTTCCACACCCCAATCTCACAGCCCTGGCCAGTACACGTTTGTAACTGAGGCGGGATTTTAAGAGACAATCTTTTTGGCTCCCTTCCTCCACATCACCTACCTCGCACTCCATTCTTCAATCTTAACTGTCTAGCCCAGTCTTCCTGTACCTTCAGGCTGCTACTTCTCCCCAAGACCTCAGCAAGTCTTTCTCAAAGTGTCTCCTGTCCCGTTGTCTTTGGGCAGCTAGTAGAGACCCCGCTATTGAACCCTACTGGGGCTTCTTTACCTTTTCTTTATTTTCTGGTGGTGTATCAGAATTCCACTACTGGCCTTCAAAGTCCTCTCCTCTCAGTAAACATTCGGGTGTTCATTTTCTCTTGGGATCAAATTTGGGACTTAGCTACATTTATTTCTAGTGTCACTGAGAGAAAAGAAAGTAACGGTGAGGGATGCAAGAAATCTGGGATGCTACTGTTCTTTTAAAACTTTGTTGAGCAACTTGTTTCTCCTAAAGGTATTTAGTCCCCAACATGACTCTCTTGGTAGACAGCATGTGAGTGTCCAGGATCCCGAGACATTTATTTCCTTTAGCATAAGTTGTAAGCTTTTTCTAAGTCCTCGCTAAGAAACTGCCTGCTTCCCTGTCTCTGTAGTGCTTCCCTAGCTCTAAAGGCTCCACACAGATAATCTCTATTCAGGCTGTGGTGGATTCTGCCACCTTCACAAGCAGACAGTGCAGGGGCAGGAAAGTTCCAGGAGCTGGGAATGGGGAGACCCACGTAAGTGGCTGTGTACTATCAGGAGAGTTATTTCACAACTCTGAACCTCAGGTCCCCGCCCTTAAGGTTCCCTCCAGTAATAAAATTCCTTGATTCCTTTTGTTTCCTAGTTATTTGCTTAAAAAATAATAGTCTAAAATAACTATCCATTTAATCCATATTTGGGACCCCCAAAACCCTCTAAATAACTGTCCTGGTAAATTATCTATTCTGGAAAATCATTAAGTTTCCAGTGCCGGCTCCAAAAGTCCATCCCTACTCCCCCCCAGATTATGGCTGCCGGTTCCCATAACCTGGTTTATGGCTCAGGGAGTGTACCCACAGTTGCCAGGTCTCAGCATTTGATAAAGTTTCACAGTTATTACTGTCAATTCTGTCATCTCCTCTGTCTCTCCCCACTTTTTTTCCTGATTTCATTGTTCTTTGTGCCCATGATGAAGCCTCCTTAATGATGAAGCCTCCTTGATGAAGCCTCTGTGACCTTAAACTGAATCAAATTCTCCATCATCCAAGTCAGAAGAAAGCTTGTTTTCTTCCACTGGTTCCGCTGATACCAAAGGAAGACTTATCTTAAGAGGGTTGCCGGGAGGAGGGGGTTTGGGAGAAGGGGGTGGGATTATGGACATTGGGGAGGGTATGTGATTTGGTGAGTGCTGTGAAGTGTGTAAACCTGGTGACTCACAGACCTGTACCCCTGGGGATAAAAATATATGTTTATAAAAAATAAAAAATTAAAAAAAAAAAGATGTATAAAATATCTCTCAGTTACTGTCGCTTCGGCAGTGCTCCCTATCCCAAGAGTTTCAAGCCTAAATCTTTCCTGTCACTCTCTTCTCGTGGTTCAGTATTCAAAAACCAAACAATCTGAGGATTGTTCGGGTTTCTTACATTGTGTTTTTTCCCCGCTAGTTCCAGGTAAGGGGTGTGTGTGTGTGTGTGTGTGTATGTATATTTTTTTGTTTGTTGCTGCTGCTTATTACTGTCGTTGTTACTATCACTAATTATTTGCCCTATGCGGGGAGGGAAAATAGTGAAAGAAAATTTAATCTGCTACTTAACCAAAGCCCTGGTAAAATACTTAGCTGAGAGAAGTCTAAAACTAACAGCTTAAATATATGATGCGTATTTTCTACAGTTTTATCTCTGCCACCACATCCTTTTCAAGCAAATAACAGATATGCTGTATTTTGTTTTCAGATTTGTTATAGAGACCTAGTCCCATAATATTTGCATGGTTTGACTGCCTGATGCAGGCTTCCGGCCTTTAGCCCCACACTCATTAGTTTACCTAGTGCTTTGTCTGCTCAGTCATGACTGGCCTATGCCAGAGAGTCTCCCAAGGAAGCGAACAAATTAGAATTTTATTTAGATGTCTGAAGTAAATCCAAGTGTTCTAAAGACTAATTAAGCTGTCTTAAAGACACACTGTGGCAAATAACAAATATAGAGCCGGACCAGCAAACTATGACAAAGCAGTCAAGGCCAGGTTAGGAAAGCTCTTCTCCCATTTTAAACTTATCACCACTGAAAAGTGCTATTATTTTTCTTCAAAATAGTTCTAAGCCTTCCCTTTGAAAACTGCCTAAAGTCACTGAATTACGTGGTTTGTGTTCCCGGTCATGTAATTACTTATTAAAATAGTATATCAAAGTTCACATAAGCAAAAGAAGTTTTGTTCCATTTCCAGCCTAAATTTAGCTGTCATTTTACATTTTTCTATTTTATTCATTATATGAACTTTAGCTACCAGAATTCAATTTCTTGATGACTTAATATATAAGCTATCTTAAATCGAGGAGTGTCCATAGGGATTTAATATCATTTTCAACTGATTTGAAAATGACTACCATTACCCTATTAAAGCTCTAAAACACATCCAAAATAAATCACAGCCAAAAACAAACAAACAACAACTAAGGAACTATACATGAGCTATATATATATTTGCCAAATGTTTTATTAGTCAGTGGTCATTTTAATGACAAATTTGATATCTGGAAATAGAACATAAAGTATATATAGAGAGATCATAGATATGACAATGAATCTTGTTATTAGTCGTCATATTAATATTGAAAGTTCTGCTGATTTTTGATCCTCTGTAGCAAATGGTCACAAGGGAAAACAATTCCCTTGAGTGTTAAAACCATCTTTCAAGTATTTTACTAACATAAGATTCACTATATGCTATAAATATTGTATGACTGCTGTATTTTACATTATTCTTACAGCTCAATTTAGAAGTTTTTGCTTTATTTATCTGGTTCCTAAATAGGTGCATCATCCAAATGTCTGAAGTAGAAATAAATGTCTAGAATTTGCCAGTGATTACTAGAGCTTCCTTCTTAAATCTAAGAATATTTTAAATTGTGTTACTAGTCTCACATTTAATTACTTTTCTAACAGTTAATAGTTTAGAAAATGGGTGAAGAAATGGGTATGCTTTGTTTTTCTTAACTACACTATGCCTTCATATTCCAAGTCTTAAGTCTAAATGTCCTTAGAATTTAAAATCATAGAATTAATAATCATTCAGTTTGGGTCAAGTTTTATATGATTTCTTGTTCAATTTATACACAAATAAGCTGTTTTACACTTCACCAAATGATGTTAAAACTTATTTAGATTTAGATTAACTTTGAATGGTTAACTTCAGAGTGAGAATACTGGGGAACACATTATATGATTGTGTACTATTAAAAAGAGTTTATGATTGCTAATTTGCTCTCTATGATGTCTTTAGATATTTACCAATTAATATTAATCAAAGTTCTTTTATCCGCCTTGGAAAATGAAGAATTATATGTATGAATTGTAACAATAATAGTAGAAGATACTTACAGAGGAAATACTATAGATCTGAGTAATATTAGCTCCTTAAGAACACTGAAGTATAAAAATGGTCTTTGCCCTAGAGAGATGTTGGTCAAGCTAAGTACATATTTGGATATGAGACTCTCCAGGCATCTCAGTGACACTGGGGTGGGAAGCCATTTTTAAAACAAGCCTCCTTCTGTCCTCCTTTTCAGACCGGGTGGAACATCTAATGTGGTCACATTGTTTGATTCCAGCCACTTCCACAACTTTCTCTTTCTCAGGGGAGTATACCTCCTTTGATAATATATGCGCCACATCCAATGCTTCTTTGTATTCTATCACTAAATGCTCCTCAATTCACTTTCTTCTTGCTTGCTATTTGTTTTTAGCTAAAGCCATGGGAAATGTTAAATACATTTTTCAGGTCCCTATATTTTTTTTCAAAGATTTTATTTATTTATTTGTCAGAGAGACAGATCACAAGAAGGCAGAGAGGCAGGCAGAGAGAGGGAAGCAGGCCCCCTACTGAGCAGAGAGCCCGATGAGGGACTCGATCCCAGGACCCTGGGATCATGACCTGAGCCAAAGGCAGAGGCTATAACCCACTGAGCCACCCAGGAGCCCAGGTCCCTATATTTTAGAAGAGATATGCTAGAAACCACTCTTCAAAGCTCATTTGAGTATAGTACCCTATTACACACAATAAAATGACTTGAAATTGATGCTTTACTCTTACTAATTGGGGAACTAACTATTAATACTATTTTTTTAGTCTAAAGCTGTAAAGGCAAGGGGAAAGTAGAGGAAAGAGTAAGAAAAGGAGAAACAGAATAAAAGTTGAAATGGCAAATCAGTGGTTCTTCAGGCTTTAGGGAAAGGGTAGGGCAAGCATATTATAATCACCTGGGAGGTATTTTTAAATCTATATATATTGTCCAAATTTTCCTTAATCCCATTGCCCCTACTGAGAACCACTGTACTATATATTAGGAGCAATAATCCACAATTACTTCAAGCGTCAAGGCAAAGATCAGCATCATGAGCATCATGTGGGAGCTTGTTAGAAATGCAGACTTTCAGACTCCACCTAGACCTACTGAATAAGAATCTGCATTTTAACAAAATTCCCAGGTGGTTCAAACACACAATGAAGTTAGAAGAGTCCAAGTATACAGCACCTAGACCTTGTTTAGAATGATCAAAATTTAAAAAAAAAAAAAAAGAATGATCACCTAGGATGGTTCAGTCAGTAAAGGGTCTGCCTTGGGCTCAGGTCATTTCCCAGGGTTCTAGGATCCAGCGCCATCAGGCTTCCTGCTCAAGGCGGTGTTTCCTCTTCCCTCTGCCCCACCCCTCTCATGCTTGTGCACGCTCTCTAAAGTAACATTTTTACATAAAGCTCACATTTATTGAGCACAGCCTTTAATACTGTTTTTATTTAATTCTCACAACATCCCTATGAAATAGGCATTGCTTTATCCTCATTTTGTAGATTGGGATACTGAGTAATAACAAGATAAATAACTCACCCAAATGTGGTAACTGGTAAACACTTAAACACAGGAATTTTGATTCCTGTACTTTTAGCTGTCACCCCACATTGTCTACTCTACATTTGGCTGTCTCCTTTTTAAGGCCAACTAATTATTTGAGAATTTATTTAACATTATAATTTTAAATCAAGTTCTGTTTCATAGAAAAAAAACAAGATTTTATCTGTAATATTTGTCTGTCATCTTACCTTTAAGTGTAATAATGAAGAATTCTAGAAATTCCTTCTTTAGTTGGAAAATAAATACTAAAACTATGACAGCTCATTATTTAAAAGTTAAGGTTTGCTATCTCTATGTTTTTTCATAACTTACCTAAAATTTATTCTTTTTCCCTTTTGGTGTTCTGATGCTATAGAAAAAAACTTTTCTCTTGAACAAGTGATTCCCTACCTACTTCCAACTGAAATTTTATATCAGTCTTTTAGCTTTAATATAAACAATTGTCTACAAGCATGGCTCATAAAACTAGTTGAATGTAGTTACTAGCTAGTCAGTCTGCAAGCAAATGGTGACTTCTTTTAAGCCAGTGACTCCCCAAATGATTGAGTCTCTAAACAATTTCTCCTAGTGCATGTAGATTCTCTGAGAGATGTCAGCTGGATCTGGCCAAAAGCCTGTTGTTCTGACAGGGGCTTACTGACATTGGTCAAAATGAGTCTGGGTTCCCTGTGATCATGTTTGAGAGGAGAGGTGTGTCAACAGGACTGAGTATCTACAATTTTCCCAGCGACAAAGGGACATCATTGGGATATAGAACTTCCCCAGCTGCTTATATCTGGAAGTTTAGGCAGCACTAACACTACATTATCTAATTTATAACTTATGGCTTAGGATACAGTCAACACAGGGCTGCCATAATGCCAAGTTGTAGGGGCCTAGCAGGGTGGTAGTGCCTAGGAGACATACTGCACACAGCAGCAAAATTTCTTAGAGCTAATAAATGATAAAGTACCAATGATTCTCTTATGACCTGCTAGTCTCAACAAGACCAAACATTTGTGATTGCCATTGCACAGAATCCATACCAGGTTTTCTTCTAAATAAATTGAAAAACATGGGATTTCTTCTACAAAATTCATATATTTATACTTTCATTATCACATACATTTTTCTTCACCTTTTGACCCAAACTCTTCTCATTAATCCAATTCAAATGCATTTTACATGCTTCTAAATCTGTGTAATACACCACTAGAACAAGAATGTTCCATGAGCCCAGCTGTAGTAATTTTCTGTGCAAATGATGTCACTTCACATAAAACACATTGTACCCTGATGGATCCCAGCCCTTAACCTTCACACAGTTAAATGCTGCCACTTTATCAGGAATGGAAAAGTATCTGATGTGATTCCTACGTAATGATTTCTTGAATGTGTTCTGGCATTTAATCAACTAGGTTAATAGAATAAATTTTTAAAAGAAACAAAAATCTTTTCTTTTTTAAGTTCCTATTAGGTTAAGCTATATGATGGGACATTATATAGTCATTTTTACCTATTTAATAATATTTAATGGCAAGGAAAGATAATCATAAGTGAACAAAGCAAAACATAAATCACGAGTGTGATTCAGCTTGTGTGTGTGTGTTCGACAGATTCTTGTCAAGTTGACATTATGGCCTTACTTGGGTCTTTAGTGTTCTAATGAAAATAATTATATTAGCACTGATGTATGGTTAAATTCACTGATATACTTTTTAAATGTCTGCATCTTTGTAGACCAGATAAGACTAGGAAAAATATATAACAGATCTTAAAAGCTTTGGAGAGTTATTAAGATCAAGGCTAAGATCAAAAGTGACTTTTTTTTTCCTTTTTTTTTTTTTTTTGGTATAGATTTCAGATCTTTAGACAACTTCTACTAACTCTGTAGAAAATGATACTGGAAAATCCAACCCTTTCTGATTTTTTTACCCTAAGATACACTAGGGCCTTACAGAAGTTCACAAGGTTCATACCAAGGTGGTATTTTTTTAAGAGAAATAATCTCATGGGAAATGTCTTATTGCTATAACAAAAAAAAAAAAAAAAAAAAAAAAAAAAAACCCACTGAAATTCAGGGATAAAAAGAGATTCTTGTAATGCCAAAATCATTCCAAATAAGAATGTTATAGTAAAGTTGGTATATATTGTGGTTTAAAAAGTAATCTGTAATATGCCTATTGCCTTCTTGAATAACTCTTCAGCTTTAAAAAAATTTCTTACTTAAAAATGTCCTGTAGGGCACCTGGGTGGCTCAGTGGGTTAAAGCCACTGCCTTCGGCTTGGGTTATGATCTTAGGGTCCTGGGATTGAGCCCTACATCGGGCTCTCCGCTCAGCTGGGAGCCTGCTTCCTCCTCCTCTCTCTGCCTGCCTCTCTGTCTACTTGTGATCTCTGTCTGTCAAATAAATAAATAAAATCTTCAAAAAAAATCCCCCAAATCCATAACGAAAATATTGGTTAATTTAGCTACATAAAAAAATTAAAATCATCATATGTAAAAAGGACAATAAACAAAGTCAAAAGATAAACAGGAACTTGAGAAAGCTATTTGCCACACATTACATGTTAAATGCTAGTTTTCCCAACATAGCATAAGCTCTTCTTCTTTTTTTTTTTTTTTTAGAGATTTTATTTATTTATTTGACAGAGATCACAAGTAGGCAGAGAGGAAGGCAGAGACAGAGGAAAGGAAGCAGACTCCCTGCTGAGCAGAGATGCAGTGCTCTATCCCAGGACTCTGGGATCAAGACCTGAAGGCTTTAACCCACTGAGCCACCCAAGCACCCCAGTATAAGCTCTTTAAAATGAGAAACAGTGAAAAACCCAATTGAAAAATGAGCAAAGGCCATTACTGGGCAAACTAGTAGAAGAATAACTACAAATGATAAGAAAACAAAAAGCTCAACCTCATTCATAACTAAAGAAATGCAAATCAAGACAAATATATACTTTATATTTATCACCCTGAGAAAAAAATTTGAGATTTTATAAAAGACAGATTTTTAGCATCATATAACCTTTATAGAGGACATTTTTAAGTATCTCTCAAAAACATGGATTGTACTATTTGCTTCAACAATAATTTTAAACTTTTCTAATGATACATAGTTTAAAAAATGCATATGTATAAACAGGATCATTCAGGCATGTTCTTAAGCAGCCAAAAAGGGAAACTGAAAAAAAGAAGACCGTAAGGCCCATTAACAGGGGGCTGGCTGAATAAATCATCATGTGTCAGTGCAATGAATGAAATATTGTATAGTCATCAAAATAAATGAGGCAGATGTATATATACAGTATAGAGAGTTCTAGCCATATTAAATTTAACAAAAATGCAAAGAGCAGAATAGTATGATGTGTAAAATGAAAAAAAATGTGTATATACACATTTGTATGCATATGTATGCTTTTTTAAAAGTCCTAAAAAATATGGGGTGCCTGGATGGCTCAGTGGGTTAAAGCCTCTGCTTTCGGCTCGGGTCCTGATCCCAGGGTCCTGGGATCGAGCCCCGCTGCTTGGCAGGGAGCCTGCTTCCTCCTCTCTCTCTGCCTGCTTCTCTGTCTACTTGTAATCTCTGTCTGTCAAATAAATAAATAAAATCTTTAAAAAAAATAAGATACATTTGAAACTGTTAGTAGTAAGTACCTCTAGGAAGTGGATCTGAGACATGAGACATGAGCTAGGAGACACAAACTTTTATTTTTATACTCTTTTTATAACTTGACATTTATACCACAAGATGTGTCACTACAGTGAAAAATAAAAACAGACATACAAAAAAAAACCAGATCTCTTAAAAAAGATTTATTTTCAGTTCTTGTACAATCACACTTCTATAGGTTTATATTAAAAAGAATCATTTATCAAAGTTTAACTGTAGATTCATAAGTATCTAATCTATTATGAGATTTCTTATATTACTAGTTATGTCTACAGAAGTGTCTTAGAATAAGATTTTATTTTACCCCAAAACATTGTTTTTCTCCTCTAGTGTGTATCTACAAGGGTATGGGGAACATGTTGACTATAACCAGGAAGAAGATGAAATCCCATATAACAGACTGCCACTTTGTGCAGCCTAACTCTACATAAGGATAAACATATCCTTGATATGGACCAGAGAGTTTCATTCCCTTCAAAAACACATTTAAGATGTAGTGTTAATATTTATTCTATCAACTAAAAAATGAAAATCTGACCATATTCAGTGAATCTCATTACTCTTTTCTCTTTTCAGGTTGAATATATGATAAATTGGTCTAAAATGGCTGAGCTTTCATCTGACTAGACGTAGAAGCCATCCCAGAAGTTCTGATCCAGGTAAAATATCTTATACCTATAGCACTGCATCTGTCAGTGGTTTTTCTCTAATGTGTCAATGGTGGAGGTAGCACAAGAAACCACACACACCATTGTCTAATGACAGAAACAGAGGAAGCAGAAAAGAATGAAATTCCAGTCTTATCTCATCCCTTATATGCAGCTTTAGAACATACATATTTATATAATTTTAAATGTAAACAATTTTAGAATTACCATGATATTCATCTGTTAATGTAAACCATGTGAGAGATTTGTAACCCCTTGACAAGGATCTCCTTGTGGCCATTGGTGGATTGTTCTTCATACTCTGCAGGGCTTTCAGAGAACCAGGAAGGAAATGATGGTGTTCTCTCCTCAGCCACCCAATGGGGGGGTTGGGCTCTATGAAGCACTCACTTCCAGAAGCACATGTCCAAAGACCATACGTCCAAGGACCATAAACCTTAAAACTCACCTTCAGAAAATCCAGGTGTCTCTGAGTCTCATTCTTATAAAAGTTTCCCCTACTCCAGTAAGATATAGGCAAAAAGGGCAATGTGGAATTGGAGGCAAAGTACCCTTTAATACCCATATAGTCTAGCCCCCTAGTAGGCATGAATCCCATGGAGACATGCAGCTGGGCATTACACTCAGAACCTAAGAGGGCAGCGTGGGTAATCAGAGACTGCTCCGCCCATCCACTTCCTGTCATATTGTTCTACCTGATTATTTTTCATAAAAAGACTCCTGTATTTTCCAGATCAAAAGATATTTTTCTCCTCACAAAAACAGCTCAAGGAACAAGCCCTCACCCTCCTAAATTAACATGGGAGACACTCCATAGTCCCCCCAGAGAGAATAAAGAGAGTAGCTTTTCCTCTTCTTAATATATTGTGATTACATTTTATCAAAGCAGAAGACAGGACAGGTGCTGGGTGGGCAGACAAATGTTAGAGGTGATTTTATTTTTCTTTGCTTCATTGGCAAATGGGAAACAGTTGCTGGAAGGCACTCCATGGTGGTATTAGGAAACTATTTAGGATTGCTTTAATCTTGGAGACAAAAATAGAAACATTCTACGGAGTTCTGTCACTGGAAATCCTTAGGTTGGGGGGTTTTTTGTTTGTTTTTTGTTTGCTTGTTTTGTTTTGTTTTGTTTTTGAGGTATAGTTAAGCTTAGAAAGCTGGGCTATACATGTTTTCAGCAAAAATCCAGCTCTAGAAAAAGTATGTTGAAATATATGTCCTAAATAGGAAACTTTATTTTATATCCTAAGAGTTCTGAGCAGAAGAACTGTTTGTCCATAATACTCCATCAGCCTTATAACAGAAAAAGCAAGACAGTAATCCAGGGAAGTTCCTGATGGAAATGATTCTATGAACAGCCTCCCTTCTCTTGTTTTGGAAGCCCTCAGTTTCTAACAGTCACATATTTGTAGCAAAACTTTCAAAATAATATGATGTTTTCCTTACAAATAACAAAACAGTGAAAAAAAAAACACTATAAAATCTTCAACTTTTTCAAACCATTAAGTTGCAGATGAATAGGCAAAACATGCTTACTTCAAAGAAGTTATTTTTTGTTTGTTAAAGTACTAATGCTATACTAATTCTGCCACTGACTAGCAACTTTGCCTTTGGTTTCTTGTAAAATAATCTCCAAGACCCCCACCCAATCCATAGGCACTCTACTGAAATACAAAAGGTGTGTTTAGAGTTTCTGAACATTGCAGTGCCCGTTTTACCAACTTACAACTAAAGAACTCTGACCTCTTATTGATTTAAACCAGTAATGTGTAAACAGCATTTCAGAGCTTGTTTTATAGGACCAAAAGAATTTAAGTTGAAATCTACTTAGGAAAAATAAGGAAAACAGGACATTTAAAAGAATAAATAAAGACCACATTCACTGGCTTAAAATCTGTAGACTTGCACTGACCAGTATGGTAGTCATGTGCCATGTATGGCTATTCAAATGTAAATATAAATCAGTTATGATTAAATGAAATTAAAAATTCATTTCCTCAGTTGTGTTAGCCACATTTCAAGAGAAGACACATATAATTAGTGGCTATACTGTTGGACAGGACAGATTTACAACATTTGTATCATAGAAAATTCTAGATACAAATTCTAGATACAAATTCTAGATACAACATTTGTATCATAGAAAATTTGTTTATTGCTATAAACAACTTACTAATAATTGCAGTGGATTTCCATTGTTACTTGGTAAGAAATTTTTATGGTCTTTTAAACTTACTGGGAAATTTGAAAGTTTTTTAAATTCTAATTTTCTCAGCTATAGGTTATCTAATATATAATTCTCATAGTAATTTTCTCTTTTTCCTATTTACTTGCATATTAAAATACATGGTGTTAAGTATCTTATTTACTCTCCTAAGGTTAGAGGCTGTTTTCTTAAAAATCATGAGAAGAGGTACATGCAATTTTATTGAACTAATATATAGCTGTTGGGTTTTTTACCTCCATCATTGACATCCCCAAGTAAACAAAACTAGAAAATAAGTGGGATCATTTCTAAAGACCCACATTTTTTTTTGTTGTTCTTTATATTCTGTGAGGGTTTTTTTACTGCAATGATAGATATGCCTCAATTATACTGAGGTAACTACAGATGACTTAACATTTTTTCAGAAATTGGAAAGCCATGCAAAATAAGTATTAAATGACTTATTTTTTTCTCTTTTTCTAGAAATGCACAAGATATTAGGAGTCTCTATTTTTGTTTCCAAATTATTCGTATCACAGAGAACAGTACTTTGTTTTCAATTGTTAATTAATGTAATCACCACCTGTTATAGTATATTCTTAAAGTTCTTAGTCACCATGTCACCATTTCTCCACTAGTATTGATCCCATTATTAAAATGTCAGTCTCAATTACTTTCCAGTCACTTATACCTAGTAATTCAATTACATTTGGTTCCTAGACTAATGGTTGTGTGTTCCACAAGGCAAAAAATTAAAAATGAATTTGTCTTTGAGTCATCGAAGCATCAAGAATTTGAAATAGCTATATAACTAAAAGGAAAGCATGTAAATATCTCAGCTGTATTCCCTTTACACATTATTAGTATTATTTTTCAATAAATGCATATATAATAGAAGTTAGCACCTAGTTTTGGATTATCAAGTATGAATCCTTGAGTCTTACCAATGGAAAAAAAAAAGGCAAAGTACAGGTTAGTCATTTGAGGGGTGGTTCTTGCAATAAAGAAAAACACAGATTTCTTTATAGAGTAACAGGTTTACTCCAAAGAACCTATTATCCATAGTATATCTACGGAAACACTGTTCTTAGGCTTGAAAAATAGAGCTAGATATGCTTAGCACATAACTGACCATATAAGAGAATCAAATTTAGGTTACTGTTTAGATTTTTAATAATTAAAAGAGTTCAGAGAATTAGCACCAAAATGTGGAGGCTTTGTTTTGCTGGCAGAGAGAACTTTTGACTAGTACCAAAAATACTCATCCTTCCCCTTCAACTAGTCATTCCTTTTAAGACTTTTAAGAAGATTTAGACATTTAGGAATCATTTTTTAAATTCCAGAAAGGTGTAAGATATTTTAGAAATGTAATAACACAGCACAGATATGATGAAAGGTGGTTATCTGGAACTAGGTCTTGGGCACATTTCCAGAACTTAGATTCTAGGGAGCCCTGGGACAACAGGAACAATGTCATACTGCAAGTCCAAAATCCAGTCAGGAACAGCGTTTCTCCTCCTCCTCTCACCCAGGCAAGGCCAAAATACATCTATACACACCATGGGTCACCATACAAAGCAAATAGAGCTGCTATGGATTAAAAGAGGCAGTGGGTAAAGGCTACACCCTGAACCTTGGCTTCTCAGTGATACTCCCACATTAAAGAGGAAGAACAAAATGGGCATTTCACTTGCTTCTGGTCCCTCTAGTATGGTCAGTGTACAGAGCAGGAGGATAAAACAATTGTCTTAACAGTGTAAAGCAGAAAGTTCAAACTGCTTTGGCAGTGTGAAAACAATGCAAATTTGACTCACTAAGGACAACAGCTTCTCATGTGATATATATAATACTAATAGGTTGGCCATATTTTGTTCAACTCCAAACCATTAATGAATGCTCATATCCATTTTACATAGAACATATCTATACACGGTGGAACAAATAGGGAATGGCCGTATTTGTGAGAACTGTAGCCCACAACACATGAGCTTCATGGGACAACTGAAGTAGTAGTAAGTTCCTCTTGGATTTCTGCTAGAATTTAGACTTAATTAGAGGATGAGTTATACAGAACTTACCACCTGAATTAAAGAGTGAGAAATAGAGTATAAACCAATTAAGGGAAAGAAAATCATATTATGAATAAAACAATAAATGTCAATTAATTAAAGCTTTTATTTTAGCTTCCTTAAGATAATATGACAAATTTAACAGACCTAATTCAACATCTTAAAATGAAGAGATTTAGGTAACCTATTTTATGATTTTTATCTTCTTTGGAAGATGTTTAACATCTTTAATTTTCATATTTAATCAGTTTTGTTTCTGTTTTTAGTTTCTGTGGTGTCGCTATCCATCAACTCATATTGGTTGAGTGTGTGTGTGTGTGTGTATCCCAAGAGAAAGTAATTCTGCAATCCTCCTCAGCAATTCATTTTAACAATTAAGAACCCTTAAGCTAAATAGAATAATTCAATTCACAGGAAACTTTTATTCAATATGTATAATTAGTTTTAGTTAACTTTATTAATGAAATGTCGCAAATCAATTAGGTTTGCAATAATCAGATGCTGAGGACCCAAGAGGGGCTATATCTCTCACAAGAGGGGAAGGTGATATACAATTTAGTTGGGAAGCAAATGTAATTAGATTTGATCAGTTGAGTATTCCTGTCCTGATGTAGATTCGGGCACATAACCAGACCTGTGTATATAGTTAAAAAGAAGTAGAAGAAACAATGTGACTTGGAAAAAGTCTTCATGGTCCTCTCAGCCACATACTGATAGCTGAAGTGGACCTTTGAAACCATGGGTAGACTCATTTTCTTCAGACAGTGCTATCTTTTAAATTTATTTTTCAAATCTAAATGCCTGTAAGTAGGGCAGTATATATAAACTCTCCTGTTTATCACAGACCCCATTGTTACCTAATACCTTAAATAGGGTACTTCACACATTTATTTAACTGCTCAAATCCTGATGACATTTCAGTTTAAAACTATTGTGATCTAGAAGTTGGTTACTGAGCAAGTATTGGTTAATCCTAAAATTTCTTCCTCAGACTCTAAAATAAAAATATCAAATAAAATGCATGACAGTAAGAATCCTTCTGAATGAGAATGATGTTAAAAACAAGCTATTCCTATTTAGGGCTGTGGTTTGCAACAAATTCTGCTTTGATTCACTGAGTATTTCTGTCAGATACCTACATGTCAGGCACTATTCTCAGTCCCGAGGACAAAGTGTGAGCAGCAGACAAAAACCCCTGGCCTCAGAGAACTTATATTCTAGTGCATGTAGACAGAAAAACAATTAAGTAAAAAATGCAATATGTTGCATGACATGGAGAATGGAGATAGAAATGAGAGGGGGAGGAAGGAAAGCCTCCTTAGTAAGAAGGAAGGAATGCTGTGGACATCTGGGGAAAGATTCCTCTAGGCAGAAGCAAAGCATAAAGCAAAAGCAAAGGCCCTAGGCAGGACTATGCCAGCAAATTCAAGACACAGCAAATAGCCCAAATCCTTAGAAACCACAAAAGAAGAATGTATAACGAAAGAGAAATCAAGTTATTGAAGGATAGCAGGACTAACAGGTAGAAACTGGAGACTTTAAGAATGGATGCTAGGAGAAGAAACAAATGGAACTTTAAACCTAAATGATTTAAAGACCTAAAATGCTTTGAGATGTACTGAAATGTTTCCAAAATGTTAGATTTTTAAAAGAAGTCAGGTCTGTGATTCTATCCCCAATAGTTGGTTCTGTGGCTATAACTTGAACTCTAAATATTAAAAAT
Source organism: Mustela nigripes (assembly GCF_022355385.1). Taxonomy (NCBI): domain Eukaryota; kingdom Metazoa; phylum Chordata; class Mammalia; order Carnivora; family Mustelidae; genus Mustela; species Mustela nigripes. The sequence continues at coordinate 145,001,813 of NC_081558.1, read as the reverse complement.
GTGCATTTGATGTCCGTTCCTCCTGGACACCAACTGATTTGTTTGGGGCCTTTGGTATATTTCAAAAACTCTTTGCCAATCACTAACCTGTAATCCCTGGTCTCTGGGCCTGAAAGTAAAACTCAAGTAATAAAGACTTGGGGGTATATAACCTGGCCTTTAAATTATTTTTAGTGAAAGTTTTGCCATCTTAGACAAATATACCAGTGAACTTAACACTGGTGAACTTAACAAATCCCAGGGATACTAACAAATGTAAAATGATTTTATATATTAGTTATCCTATTTCAATTAAGTTATCTCCAAGCCCAATAAAAAGAAAATTCTAAATAAAAAGATACATTTGGGATTGTAACTGTGGCATTCATCCACATTAGGAAGAAAATTACTTAATAAAAATTTTCAAATTCAACCAATGCTACAAATGTAGGATAGTCTGAATGAGAAGGAATAGCCCTGACTTTGCATTATATTTTAGTGGTGGTGTTTTCTCATAATCCCCATGCTTTTTTCCTGTCCTGCTATTCTACAAGATTTCCTAATGAGGATTAGGGAACAAGTGTATTTAACAATATGTATTTGCAGGTTGGAAGCAAGAAAATGAAGACTAATAGTTTCTCTCCTGCTAATTTGATTTTCTACAGCTCCTCTCCTACTAGCACAGGCAAAAGACTTAGTTACTATTTCTAGCAGATGGGCCAAGGAAAAGACAAGCATCTGTGATGTCATGCTTCCCTCAAATGGGCCAGCTGCCCTACAGGCCTCCATTAAAGACTTCCCCAAGAGTAATAAATGAGAAGTGATCATGAACAGAATAAGATTAAAAAAAAAAAAAAAAGCAACTTCCTTTATTATAGAAAAGCAATACTCAGTGCATGGTTAACAATGCTACCATAAATATTTTTGTACATTTCTTTTGCAATGTCTAGAGTTTTAGGGTATGTACTTAGAAGTGGAAATGGTCATTTGATTTCCAAAGTGGTGGTAATATAAGGAGATTCCTGGGAATGGGGTTGTACTGAGTTGACAGAAAGACGTAGGGGTTCAGTCCTTAACTGCCAATGTGTGACTGGCTCTCTAAACTGAAATATGACCCCAAAAGAACTTTTTCTGGTATACTTCCAGGTCCTAAGGCTAGTTAATAGTACAAACGGTTATTTATTGATAATTATATAGGAATTTATTTCCTAGTACCCCACATATCAATGACATCCCATAAAATCAGCCTGCCAAGGAACTAGAACATTTTGAGTACACAACACACAACTTTAAATGAGAGGTTTTCCTTTTCTCACATAAAAACATGAAAGTCGGTTTGAACTGATCTGGACTTCTGTCCAGGTGCGTGCCTCTGATTTCAGAAAGCATGTACCTCTTTTGTAACTCCAGCGTGTCCTTGGAAATTGCTGCATAAAGGCCAAACTGCCAAGTCTAGTCCTTCTCTGAGGAAAACCTTTTTAGTTGTATGTCAGTAGCTGGTCTTTGTTCTCTTCAGTGCTCATTGCAAAATACAGCAGTTCTAATTCTAAATCCTAATAGTATTGAGAAGACAAGTTGAGTTAAAATAATGCCTGTAATTTAATCAGTATTCGGTCCCTACTAAAAAGCTAGTTAGTCACAGCTTCCTTCCCAATCCCTCTCCCCAGATTTCTCTCCTGAAAGGAGATACTTACTATACCTCATTTTAGGGAATACAAACTTTCCTCAGTTGCTAGGGCTAGAGGAATGAAAGATATGAAAATAGTATTTTAAGCACTATCACATTTTTCTTTCCATTCTTGGAGGTTCAACAGATTCTTAATTTCAGTTTTTTTAAATTCCCTGAAAATAATTTGTCTCTACTTACCTACTATTTCAATGCATTATTTTATCTTCTTATTCTGGTAGACTCACAAATTTCAGTCACCATCCAGATCAAAAAAAAAAAAAAAAAGTGAGATGTAAAGCATCTAAATGACAAATCTTCTCACTCAAAAAGCTAAAAATTAAAAAAAAAATCTCAAATCCAGGAATGAATTATCCTTGAAATTCTCCCAACTTGGAGTTTAGGGTTTTTTTTTTGTTTTTTTTGTGTTTTTTTTAATATTTTATTTATTTATTTGACAGACAGAGACCACAAGTAGGCAGAGAGGCAGGCAGAGAGGAGGAAGCAGGCTCCCCGCCGAGCAGAGAGCCCAACTTCGTGGGGCTTGATCCGAGGACACTGGGATCATGACCTGAGCTGAAGGCAGAGGCTTTAACCCACTGAGCCACCCAGGTGCCCCTTGGAGTTTAGTTTTAAGGGTAAAAACTTGGGAGATCAGTTTGGGAAGCAACCATGCCAGGTACTGTTTGATATACATAATCTTAACTTCCCACAACACTTAGGAGGTACTATGATGTTACAATAGTATTATATTGTTATTTCATGTTATTTTATTATATTTATAAATGTAGACACATAGCAGCAGAAAAAATAATGCCCATTAACTGGACACTTACTGGATCAGGCATTGAGTCAGTCGCTTCATCTGCATTTTCTTACTTAATCCACCAAAAAGCAAGCAAACAAACCCTATAGGCAAAGTTCTCTTATTGGTTTCATTTTTTTTTTCATGGACACTGAGCCTAAAGGGTCCACTTTGCTAACCAACGTCAGGACCAGAACTAGAATTTGGGACTGACTCCAACACCCTGGTTCTGATCATTTCTTTTCCAGATGTAACCCATCAAGTTCTCCAGAGCCTGATAACTTCCTGCTGATGCTTTTAATTAACTGCTGCACCATCAGCATTTTTTACCATATATGTATATAAGTGAACACCTTGTTAATATTTGCTTATATGGATATAGGGTACAAGTTTAAGCTAGCATCATTGTGTATAGTAGGAGAGTCCAGAGCTCTGAAAGGAATGCTGAAGATAGGGTAAAGCAAATATTTTTGTCACATTTCAGTGAGAAAACTGTTAATTCATATGCCACCAGCCAGACACAAAAATGCAATAGGAAATGAGGAAAAAAGTAGCTACTTTAAATAATGCGGTATGTTGTACAAATTAGTGCACTGTGAATTAGTTTCCTTCTTCTCTGGAATTGATCATTTGGATTATGTAGGCAAGCAGTGTAAGACATTACTAAAATTATCATTGAATCCTAGCTTTGAGATCTATGGAAGACACTAGGCAATTTGCCTTTTTATAAAAGGATAGGGATGGGTTATTTCCCTCTCTGTTAAATATTAGCCTTTGAAATGAACCTAGCTGAACTGCTAAATAACACTTGCAAATTGTTATGCTTTAATAAAGTGACAGACTGAGAGAGAAGTCACACTAGACCCGCTTATGCTTCTGGAAGCAGTACAGGCCAGAAACATTAAGCAATAATGCCTTTTAAAAGAAGGGAGCCTCTTAGCGTTACACCTTGCCTGGCAACACAGGTAGCCACTTACTCCAAATGCAGACATAATTACAATCTATGAAAATCTAGCATCAGAATCCCAAACCCCTGGTGCAATACACAGTAAATTATGGCTTTTATGTCTGTAATATTTTCCACCATTCTTTTTAAATATGTGAATATATGAGCGTGCTGTATTTCAGGGAGCCTTGCTCTATAAGGCTGTAGAAAGGTTTTACTGCTATCATTCGGGTATCTTGTAAACAGGACACCTCATTTTTAGATTTCTGGAAGGTTCAGAGCCTGCAGTGCTACTGGCAGAGGGCAGGCCCAAATGCACTACTCCTAATAAAAAAATCTCTCTGCAAACATGGAACACAGTGAAAACTTGAGGGACCCAAGGTGTAGGTGCCACTAACAATCATCACCTCAATTACAGCTTTAACCATGCAAATCTGGGCTCATTCATTGGTTTATAAAATTACAGCAGAGCCTTATAAAGTAAGTGTAAAAGAACATTCATTTTTAATCTAATCTTGGATGACCAATAAAAGAAAAATCTTATATTAAAACCCTCACAAAAGTTGTAAAATCGGTGTCTTAAAACTGAGAATAACTTGTCGAAAGAGAAAAATAAATGCTTTAAAATCTAAAGTTAAAAAACACAGACATCTTAAAGTAAATCAAGGAAATAACTATTTTTCAGAAAATAAATTTTGTTCCTGTGATTTGTGACTGGCCATTGAGTTTTGAGCTTGAGTATGAAGCTGTGCTCAGCTGTATAGTGGAAATAGCAGGGGAAACAGGTTCTTCTGCTTCATTTCCTAAAGCGTGGTGATTTTTTATTCCCAGGTGTTATGTCTTAAAAAGATCTTAAATCTTAAAAAACAGAAATAGATTTTGAAATTGAGAGCTCAAAGTTTCAGCTAGTTGGGTATGATTTTTAAAATAGGTAATACAGACCTCTAGTGGTTGAACAGTTAAAGCCTCAGCAAGGAAAAGAAATTGTGAGGCAAGTGCAGGCATTTTAAGGAGAATTTTTTAAAAGGATGAAGAGGAAGGGGGTGGGGGAGAGGATGGGGAGAAGGGGGAGGAGGAGGGGGAGGGGGAGAAGAAGAAGAAAGAATAGTTACTAGTTAAAATCACTCACATTACAAAATTCACATATTTCACACAAGAAAAGGTAAGCATGTGCTTCAAGGAAATGTGAAGCACCTGCCATCTTCACCGTGCTCCTTGATTCTCCTAAAATAAGCAAGGACCTTCCCACCAAAGTTCCGGCAAGAAATCTGGATCTGTATTGATTTTCATCCAAAAGATCAACATCCAGTTCATCTACTATATGAATGGATCTGACAGATATTTGTGTTATGTGAAACAGATTTCTTCTCCTTGGTACACAGTTCTGCCTCGTTGAGACTCTTCTAAATTCCTCATGAAAGCGCTCCCCAAGAAAATGCAACAGACCCTCACACAGCTGAAGCTTACCTGTCCTGTTCCCCAGTCCCTCTAAGGACAGCCCCACGCCACCAGAGTGGGCTGAGTGACTGGGGCCCTCTCCAGTCTACAGGAAGGGCAAACTGTTGGGTCCATGCACAAGCTTAAGTGATTACTAAATGTCCATCTAGACTAGGTTTCTAAACTTGAATGAATGCACAGCGCCTGAAGAGTCTTGTTGAAATGCAGATTCTGGCTCAGTAGGTGAGAATGGTGCCTGAGATTGCTTTACCAGTAAGCTTCCCAGTGTTGTTAATGTGGCTTATCCCGGGCCAGCTGGGAGTAGCAAGGAAACTCTGTAATATCTCTATCTTTTTTAATTACACTTTTATTTTTACTGATTTCTTTATTTGTTAATGGCATCTCTTAAAATTTAATTTTTGAATTTACTTGACTATATGTATGTATCACTGGGAACCTGTTACTCAAGTTTTGTAAAGATGATCTTAAACTTTAAAAATAGATTCAGTGTCATCTGTTTCGCCTGGTGAGTTCATGGTGATTATGAGCACCTCTCTAAGCATTTGCGGCCGTCAGGCAATTGTAGCCACAGTTAAGTATCTGATCAGCCATACTGGGACAGTGGGCGAGATCAGGTTTTGTGCGTGTTGAAAAACTATCTAAGGTCCCAAAGTAACCTCCACACCATAAAATCAGGCGGAATAAAAAACAAAAGCTGAAACTGTAAGAGTCAACAGATCAAAGTAGAATATGGAAAAATATATTTTTTCATACAAAATGTATTATAATTCCATCACCTAAATAATTTCCTATTACAGCATATTGTCAACCTTAATTTTGAAATCCATAATTTTAGAACTTATGTCACTGAGTAGTCTTTAAAAGCCTCTTGCAAACTTTTAACATCTAGTTTCAAATCAAAAATAATATATTAACAAGCTGTAGCATGGAGGGAGTACATAAATTATCATCATTGCCCTGCATGAACAGTAATTCACAGGTTTGGCTCAGACACAACTTAGATGAAATAATTAACTATGTACAGTACTTAACAGTAAAAAAGTAATTAATCTAGCTGCCTCATACTGGTTTGGCCTAAATAAACATGCAATAAAAAAAGCCATACAATTTTATTATTTTCTCACATTACTAAGTTGGAATTTTAATATGTCAGAAAAAAGATATCTTTTCTTTAAAAAACATCACTTTCTTTTCAAATGTCAATGTACTGATTATAAGCTGAATGAGTTCCAATATTTATAACTGAGGGCAGATGTTCTCAATATATAAGGCAGTTTATTTCATAAAAGTTTGGTAAAAGTGATTACTTTAAATTAAGATGAAATAAGGAAAAAAATCAGTTTTTAACCACAAATTACTCAGATTCTGTTAATGGTACTATAATTGTGTGGTGGTATAGCTTTGGCATAATGTTTCAGATAAAACTGTTTTTTGCCCCATGGGTTCTCGGAGGAGACAAGTTGTCTTTTGGCTTATAGACCCTTTACTAGCAGACCTACAGGTAAAAGGCAGGGTCATTATTTGGAGTGAGGGCAACAAATAAGGCAAGTATCCCTGTTTGGGCAAAAGAAAAATGTTCAGGTGATTTCTGCTAGGGGGAAAATTCATCCCACTCAGGTATTGTGTTTTGTTTTGTTTAAAGTTCACTTTCAGGGGCACCTCAGTATCTCAGTGGGTTAAAGCCTCTGCCTTCAGCTCAGGTCATGATCTCAGAGTCCTGGGATCTAGCCACGCATCGGGCTCTCTGCTCGTCAGGGAGCCTGCTTCCCTTCCTCTCTCTGCCTGCCTTTGCCTGCTTGTGAGCGCGCTCTAGCAAATAAATAAATAAAATCTTTAAATAAATAAATAAATAAAGTTCACTTTCAGTGTATGGATACTCCTTTGCCTAATCTCATAGACTATGATATGTTCTCCCCTATATGATGCCATCAATTAATCACTGTATTATTATCTCCATTTCATAAATAGAAAAGAAGAGGAAAAGACTGAGTAATTCTTCCAAAATCAAATAACACGCAAGACGTAGGGTCAAAACTCAAACCCAGAGACTTCTGTATCCAGCCAAGACAGAGTAACAGGGATTTACTTACCTTCTCACCTAAAACGATAACTATATAACACACACACACATACACACATACACACATAGGTGAAAAAATTATTTTTTTAATACATGAAACAATATGTGAAGAACAATGGCTTTCAAGACAGTATACACCAGGCAATGAAGGGCAGTGATCTCTAAGGGAGGAAAACAAATGAAGTGAACCCTGTGGTTGTCCCAGCTCACTGCCTGGGCATATTTTCCGGCCAAGGCATAAAGAAGAAGAATCCAGAAGGAGCTCCCAGGTCTCCCTGAGTTGAAGAGATGGAGCTAGGAATGCAGAGAGGCAAGGAGCTAGAGTTCACAGGGCAGTGTACCACGGAGTTTTACAAAGGAAGGGCCCAGTAATCTGCAAAGTACCCCCCTTGTGTTTCAGTGCATGTGTATGAGTAATCATCCACAAGGATCAGAGTGTATCCAAAGCCAAAAAATAGTTTCTCTTCCCACCAGACAGGGTAAAAAATCCTGTAATTCATGGGGCATCAGGTGGTATACTCAGAAGGATTTTTTGGCTTTCAGAGTAAGAAAAAAAAAAAAAATCAGCCCTAGACTAAATGCTCCTCTGGTCCCACCTAAGAAAGCATAAAAGCCAAACTGTTTGCAAGTAACTTAACTGCTTTCCAGAACAAAGCTGCAGAATAATTTGTAAGAATGCATAAACATCCAATAAATAACAAGGCAAAATTCATAGCATTTACCATCCATTCAAAAATTATCAGGCATGCAAAGAGGCAGGAAAGTACAATCTATAAAGAGAAAAAAAACAATCAATGGAAACAGATTCAGTTATGATACAGATGAGAGAATTAATCTACAAGGATATTAAGTGATTATTGTAAGTGTGATCCATATGTTCAAGAAGCTAGAGGAAAGTTTGAACATTCAAGTTATGTAAGATATAAAAAAGACTGAAACAATTTCTGGAGATGAAAACTACAGTATCTCAGATGAAAACATACATCAAGACTTTAGATACTAATATGTTCCTTCTACTGTACCCACAATATTCTTTTCTGGATCCTGAGTTTGATCCCAGCAGCCTAATACTTAATACTTGCTTATTACTACAACTCCCAGGCAAATGTTGCCTTTAGCAGGTGGTTACCAGCTAAAGACAACAGCATTCCTGAAGGCATGGAGCCCTCATCCCTATCCCATCTCACTTTGACCCCTCCCCATCCCATCTCTGCCCAATGAGCAGATTCTACTACCTCCATGGACTGCCACTCCTTCATTCTAGCATAAAGACTTCTCAGTAGAGTAGCTGCTAGTCGTCCTCAACATGGCATCTCCTGAGTTATAAGGAAGTTTACATTATCAGACCAACATTTTCTATCTTTCTTTACTGTCTTACTTTAAAAACTCTAGAGCTTGGAAAAGCATAAAGCATGAACTTTGATCTTTTACACAAAATAAAATTAAAATAGAAGTTAATACTTTTACAGCTCCCCACTCTTCCCATCTAAGGTACTATGTGTAAAACCATTAACTGTGTTCTTCCAGCTAACCAGGCAATTAATCAAAAATGTACATGTTGTCCTTTGCAGAATGCAAAATATGCTTACGAGAAATATTTTATCTAATGAAACTGAAGAATCAACTTGTCCAGGAAATTTTGTTAGGGCTAGAGGCCAAAGAAATGTATCTGCTAGCCAAGTGTTACCATTCATCAGAAATACTCCATATTCAGTATTAATCCTGTATAATTCCCTCAGTGTATCCACTTAATCAATACCAGATACATTCTCCTCAGATAAATTCTCCCTATGTACTTCTGTGTTTGTTCTTAAATCTGCAGTGAATTAACTTAGAAAATATATTGGTATCAAAAAAGACAAATGAGTAAATAATTTCTTGCTTAGAGCATCGCAGTTCACTTTAGAAACACTTTACTCGACAAGGAATAATAATATATATAATAATAAATAATAATATATTATTTATTCCCAAAATAAATATTTTTGGCACTTATTAAAAATATTTTAAAGTTTAACCTCATTACCAGTTATATAACCAGGGCCATTAGGGCTGTGTGGCTCTATGAAATAACATCAGTACGTTTCATTATTGATCTTCCTTTTGGTACTAGATGATCTTTTCTGAACAAATGTTAAAATAACATGAAATATTACCCAAATGTCACAGATGCTATACTGTATTCACCCATTTGGAGACTTTGGTTAAATGCAGCAACAGCTCTAAAAGACTAATAGTATCTTTAGCAATACGGAACAATGAAAAGGGAAAAACAAGTTGCTATTAGGAACTGTGAAGAAAGGAGTGACATCTAGGCTGCCCTTCTGGGAGAGTTCTCATCATCTGAGCTAGTCTCCCCTCCTGCACACCCAGATGGGGAAGATGGCTGGATGAGAGCAGGGATGAACAATAACCTCAGCCCATCACATCCACTACCTCCAACTCCTCAGTCTGATTGTTGTTGAATGTGGAAATGGAAGGGGAATTTCTAAAAGAGGTGTACTTCAAGTATTTAGTGTAATATAAAAAACACTGAAATATAGGGGTCTGCAGCATCTTTCTGGGGCTTAGGGTCTGCGTTCTTAGTTGTAAAATTGGGCCATTGACCTGGATCCTAGGTTATAAATTGGCAGCCCTCAGACCAACTTGATCTGCAGAAGCATTCTTTTCTACACGGTGTTGCTATTATTATTATTATTATTATTTGTATTAATTGAATACATTTCAAATAAAATTTTAAATATCCAGCTTATCTTTAAAAAAAAAAATCAGCCTGTGCCTCCCTACATCACAATTGGCACAACCGGCTATAGCTGACAAGTAAGACTCCCCAACCCCCACCTCCTCTGAGAAAGAGGAAGGGTCCTCCATTCACTACCAGGACTGCTTCACTCAACTGTTATTCCCAGCCCCTGTAAGTATTTGAATATGTGGACTTTGGTGCATGTAATTTCTAGAGACTATTCTAGCAATAAAATGTTACGAATCTCTGACTTAAGTTGTTTCAATAAAAGCAAGAGACTGTAGATAATAATAGTTCAACTACATTACAGGTGAAAATAGACTTTGCTTGGATAACCTGATAACAAAAACACCATACAGAATATAATAATTGTGTATTTTCACAGGGACAAAGGGTATATATATATATTTTAAGAGTATATATATGTATATATATTTCTAAAATAAATTAAGATACTAGAAGCATCTCTAATATATATATGCCCTTTGTCCCTGTGAAAATATTATATATATATATATATATATATATATATATATATATTCCTCTGAAGAAAAGCAGTAAATATGACCCATAAATTTCCTTCTACCACAGAAATTTCTGTGACTTCCTGACCCACACTGAGATAAAACTGCTCTCCAAACCTAAACCGAAAGACCATTCAAAAGTCATTCGACTTTTTATTTAAAAAGAACATTTAATTTGTTGGCATACCATAAACCATGCAATTTATCTAGAGAATGGATTTAAACTGACCATTGACATGTATGCAACTATGCCTACTGAAATACTGATTTCTAAACACTTTCTTTGAATTAGAACTTCTTCATATCAAGATATCCAAAACTATTAGTACATTGTTAGTCTCATGAAATTCTAATGAACTTCACAAATCTGCCTACTGTATTCTGAGTACAAAAATACTTAGCCTATTTTGTTTTCCCATTACTTTATATAGTAATAAAATAATACCAAAAATGTTATTACCAGAAACAATAGTGTTATATAATTATTAGAAAGTGAATCTCATGAAATCATATTAAAGAACAACAATTACCACATGTTAAGTCTGGTAATTCAAGGAAGAGACTTATATGAATACTAGGGGAGTTGTTGGCAAAGAAAATCTTTTCTCTGATTTCTGCATTTTGAAGAAAATTTTTGCCATTAAATTAGTTGCGGTATGATTCACCAACCAAAGGTCTATAGTTTGATATTTTCCCCCTCCAACTTAAAGTAATCTTAAAACTATCTGCCCTTTATATGTTCATACTTTCACTTCTTTTAAAAAAATGGATCCTTTCTGAATCCTTTACATTGCTTTATGGTCTTAATAACAAATTATATCACTATATTGTATTTTATGGATAGGGCTCCTAATGTCATTCCAGTCAGTTTTTCCTTTTTTTTTTTTTTAAGATTTTATTTATTTGACAGACATAGATCACAAGCAGGCAGAGAGGCAGGCAGAGAGAGGGAGAAGAGGAAGCAGGCTCACTGCCCAGCAGAGAGTCCGATGCGGGACTCAATCCCAGGACCCTGAGATCATGACCCGAGCTGAAAGCAGAGGCTTTAACCCACTGAGCCACCCAGGTGCCCCTCCAGTCAGTTCTTAGCTATGTGTAATAACATGACAACCATACATACATAAAGTAAAATTTTATGGGGCAATTTACTTAGTGTGGGAACATATGAATATATATTGAGAATATAAATAAAGATAATAACAATAGATAACTTTATTGTTTAATATATAGAAATCTTTCCCTCCATGTCTTTTTTAACCCTCACATTAACGGCATATAGTAAGTTTTTATCCCATTTTAAAGATATGGAAACTAAGTATCAAAGGTGAATAATTTAACCAATTACATGATTAAGTCAAAGGTGGAGACTTTATCTTAACTGACTTCTGTGACTGCAAAGCTTATAGGTTATTTCTTATGATGCCTGACAGCCAACAGACTCTACTAAAGTTAACGTTTCCTTTTAAAATTCTAAGTACTGAACATATACCTCTTAATATATACATTAGCTTTCCACTTCAGTCATGGGTTAAACTTTTTATTGTACCTAGTCTATTCACACTGAATGGGTATAATATACTGTCTTTTAAGGAAATTATGTTAAACATATCATCTTACAACATTCTTCCACTGGCAAGATAGAGGCTTTGTAGTCTCAGTGCCATTTGTCAGGTCAAAATCCAATGAATGTTTAATGCTTTGCCTAAGGTTTCAATTTCTAGAGAGACAAAGAGAAATCCCCAAAACCCCCTACCCCCAGTTCTAGACTAGGGTTTGTACTGTCTTTTTTTTTTTTTTTTTTTAACCCCTGCTAACTTCAATCAACTGATTTCTACTCTTCAATTTCTTAAATTATGTTGATCTCTTACTCACTACTTCTGGTTTTATATAGTATTAAGATTTGACATCAACATTCACTACATCTTTTCACTCTTAATTCTGAGTGTTTCCATCTGATTGCTTATTTTTGTACTTCATGGGTTTTTCTTTTTTTCTTATTTCTGTTTTACCCCAATTATCCAGGAAAGGCTGCCTGCATCTTTTGAAAGCTCTGATGTTCTCAATGAAAAGACCTTCTAAATGACCTTGTTTGTCTCCCATGGAGTTGCATATCACAACTTCAAATGCCTCACTAAAATGTTACCAGTTTGGCATCAGTATACAGAAAAGGCTGCACTCTGTGATAAGAAGTACAGTGGTGTTTTCCTAGTGAGAGAATAGAAAATAGTGCCATTTTTTTCTTAACGGAAAAAGGGGTAATATAGTTTCCTCAGATTTAGCTGCTATTTCAAACACAATGGTACTAGAACTAGTTCATAAGGAATTTGTAGCGACAGTACCACGTGAACCAATAATTAATATTCTGGTCATGGCTCTCTATTAGTGTTGCTCCTTTAGAAATCCTTTTTTCTAGAAATGTTCTTCCTTGGCAACAAAAACAATTACTCAGTGCCTTTATGGATCAGAAAAGAAGTTGGGTAGAAGAAGCAAGTATGAGAGACTCAAACTAAGTAACTGAAACTCCTGGGTGGCCAGAGAATATGGTTTGTAACTAATGGTATGTTCAACCTCTTTCTCACTTTTGTGTACTTGGTTTTAGTCTAATGAGAACCTTGATGACAGACTACATTTAATGTGTTATTTCACGGGGGATGGGGGGGAAGCCCTCATGTGAATATAAAGTTGAATTTACATTTAAATACTGCAAAGTCAGTTCAGACCCTAACACTGCAGACTGACTCTGGCCCTGTCAAATTCCCAGCAGTGATGCCACCAGAGGGCAGGGTTTGACTTCCAGACATGGTGGCTTCCTCCTTCCAGAGGTAACTTTTGGGCCGCTACAATAGCCATCAAATTCCTTAAAGCTCTTAATATTGATTCTAAGCCCAAATCTCTCTTCTGGTGTACTTATGCAGGATCCTGGAGTTCTGGAAAATGCTTAGAGAGGGTAATTTCTGGAAGGATCTGACACAACAAATATTTAGTTAACTCATAATTTCAGAGCTCCTACTAAGTACTCAACATGGCATCAGATATTTGAAGGTCAGTCAGCAGGATTTTACCTTTTGATCTCTAGTTTCCCTGGGATGATATGAATATAATACTTTAAATAAAAGCTACTAATAAACTATAGTATACAGTTAACTTATTCCATTAAAAAAAAATAGGAACTATAGATACCAAGAATTGAAAAAAAGGAGGGGGGACTAAAATAAGGTTTCTCAAGAGCTGCACAATTGACATCTTAGGCTAGATAACCCTTTATTGTGGGGTCCTGCCCTGTGCCTTGTAAGATGATTAGTAGCATCCCTGGTCCCTACCCACTAGATGCAAGTAACACTGCCTCTCCCCCATCCCCCTGTTCTAAGAACCAGAAATGTCTCCAGACATTACCAAATGTCCCTGGAGGGCAAAATTACCCCTCATTGAGAAGCACTGAACTAGAGTATGAAATGATGACCTTAGCCCGAAAAACACCTTGAAATTTTAGAATCTCTAAAATATGGGGTGCCTGGGTGGCTCAGTGGGTTAAAGCCTCTGCCTTCGGCTCATGTCATGATCCCAGGGTCCTGGGATCAAGCCCTGCATTGGGCTCTCTGCTCGGCAGGGAAACTGCTTCCTCCTCTCTCTCTCTTGCCTGCCTCTCTGCCTACTTGTGATCCCTCTCTGTCAAATAATAAATAAAATCTTAAAAAAAAATGTAAGGACCTGCTCTCACAGCCTCAATCTCCTCATCTGAAGAATGGGAATAATGCTGCTTATCCTCACAGGCCTTATTGTAGTTTTGTTAGGATTACCTTAACAAAACACCACAGCCTGGGTGGCTTCAACTACAGAAATTTACTTTCTCATGGATCTCCAGGCTAGAAGTTCAAGATCAAGGTGCCAGCATTGTTGGTTTCTGGTGAAACCTCTGTCCTTCACTTGCAGATGGCCACTTTCTCATAGACTTCTCACAGACTTCTCACATTGCTTTTCCTTCATGTAAGCACATTCCTGATGTGGTCTTCCTCTTAAGAAAATACCCATCACATTGGATTAGCACCCCAACCTCATGACCTCATTTACCAATAATTACCTCTTAAAAGGTCCTACCTCCAACACAGTCACATTGGATATTAATGTTTCAACCTATGGATGTTAAAAGGACACAATTCAGTCCAAAACAGGGCTCTTATATATAGGAAAGCAATTACCATGATGCTTGGTACATAGTAAACATTCAATTAATCATTACTCATAAATATTACTAATTTTTTTTTGTTTTTTTAAAATTATTTATTTGACAGACAGAGATCACAAGTAGGAAGAGAGGCAGAGAGAGAGAGGAGGAAGCAGGCTCCCTGCTGAGCAGAGAGCCTGATGCATGACTTGATCCCAGGACCCTGAGATCATGACCTGAGCCGAAGGCAGTGGCTTAACCCACTGAGCCACCCAGGCGCCCAATATTACTAATGTTAATACTAAGCCACATTTATAAGTCCTCTTAGTGAATCACATACCAGTAAAATCACAGAGGAGTATAAAATAACTGTACATTAAATAAGTTTATTTGAACACTGAGTGTCACTTTGTCCTGAAGTTATTAACTGAAAAATTTAAATTGACATTTTCCCCATTGATACAGCTAATTGCTTCAATGATCCTCTATCTTCCTTTATGTGAAGTTCAAAGGGCAGTAGGTCTTGCTTCCCCGGCATCTGATGAGTAGTTAATATTCCATAAATAAACTTGTAAGTACTTTGGGGGATTTCTCTATGTAAAGAAAATACAGTAGTCCCCCCTCCCCCACCTTTATGTGTGGTTTGGCTTTCCACAGTGTCACTTACCTACCATCTGGAAGCAGATGATCCTCCTCCTGACATACTGTCAGAAGGCCAATAGTAGCCTAATGCTAGGTCACAGCCTATGTCATTCACCTCACTTTATCTGGTCATGTCAATATTTGATCATCTCACATCATTATAAGAAGAGTCAGTACAGTGCAAGGTATTTTGAGAGAGAGACCACATTCACATAACTTTTATTACAGCATATTGTTATAGTTGTTCTGTTTTATTATTAGGTATTGTTCTTAAACTCTATGTCTAATTTATAAATTAAATATTATCACAGGCACTCATGAAGAGGGAAAAAACTCTGTATAGAGAGTTCTACTATTCATGACCGGAGGTCTTGGAATGTATCCCAACAAATAAGGGAGGAGTACTGTAAATATTTCTTAAGTCTTTAAGAATGATAATTCATATTCACCCTCTAATTTGTTTTATAAGCATCATCTATCTATAGAAGATAGACCCAAAATAAACTAGGGAGAAAAAAATAGTTTCAAACATCCATGGTCTTCAGCTGGAACCAAGTAACTATGGAGATTTTGAAATTGCAAAGGAACATGGACCTTCTTTAGCCAAAAATATTTGTTTATAAAAACCCAAGGATGTTAGATATTTCTATCACACTGGCTTAGCATTTGAAATTTCTTCTGGCTCAAGTGCAGTTTCGCTGTCCTATTTCCGACTGTGGGGTTCCCTCCCTAACCACAACTGATTTCAGATTGGAGGCTCATAACTCTGAGGACAAGAACAGAGTCAACTTAGCTAGCTGGAAGAATGAGAAGAGTTTTATTGTTTTGAAGAGAGGGAAGCGCTGTTGTTATAGCAGGTTCAGGAAGAGTGAAGTTGATGTTGGTAGTTTTTGATTTGAACAGTTTTGTTGTCAGTCATAAAAGCAGAAATTGCTTGCTGAAAGCAAAGGCCAGGAAAGGAGAGAGTTGCTATGGCTAAGTTCAAAACAAGAGGAGATGGTGATCTTGGTGTGGCAAGAATGTTCAAAAATATTCTCCTTGTCCTTAAACAGTTGCTGCTGCATGAGTAATGTGCCACTTCACTACATAGCCCTTCTATGCAGAAATGCTATATTTCCACTCTACCAACCAAGGGATACATTTTAGTTTACATTTAGAGGAGAAATATACAAATGAAAGCAAATATGGTATAATATCTTATGCAGCTCTCTGGGAAAGAGTTCATTTTTTGCCCTGCCACTCAGACTGCACACAAATACTAGGAATATATTTTAATTTCAAATCTGACATGTGACATCTGGTAACCCATTTATTGCTAATGAAGTTTTCGCAAGAAGCAGCAGTCACCAGTATCTCATTGTATTTTTCAGTTGGCAAAGTATTGTTACCTTTCATTGGTCCAGCATTTGTGCCACTTATCGGCGGTTTGGTTAGAAAATACAAGTAGTCCCACATAGAAATGAATGGAATGGTAAGTAACAGCAGATAGAATAGTCTAAACTTCTTACTACAATCAGAAGTAATTGTCATTTATATTTAAAAATTATATAGGTATTCGAGAGAATGACGGGAGCCGGCAGAACCATCCAGTCCAAGTAGCTTGTCAGCAGTGCCCTCAGCCTCCCTCTCTGAGCCTCCTTACCTCTTTCTGGTACACTAGCTTCTTCCACTTGCAGTGCCCAGCGCAGTTTCGCAGTTCCCCTTCTCCAGATTTGCTTATAGGGAGGTAATTAGTCGTTTATACCATAGCGTAATTTAGTAACACTAACAAAAGTCTCAAATCCACAAGATCTTATGACATCACCACATACATAATCTCCTAAGGTTCCCAGCCATGTTGTGAGCCTGACAGGACAGGTATTTTTTTACTTCTTCGTTATTAATTATCATTTTTTATATGAAGAAAATGAGTCACAGGTTAAGAGAAAAGCTATAGACTCCATAGCTCATAAGCAGTAAATTCATGTACTGATTTGGATCTTTCAGTTCTCATCACCTTGCTCTTCCACTGTGTTAGTCTGGCTTTCACCTGAGTTGGTGTATCTCCTCCCTCAAATAGATCTTGGAGGTATGGGAGTGGGTATTCCCAACCCGATTCCACTTAAAGAAATTCCAGACATTTATGAATGAGTGCAAGGAGTATTTTATTAGATAATACCCTTTTGGGCACTCCTTAACTACACTAGTCGTGAATGTCTGGAAAAATACAGTCTAATGAATAATTCTCAAGCTGTATTTTACGAGTCTGTCATACTTAGTTTGGGTTTTGATGCCTCAGAAGAGCCAAATGAAAGCATTTCCGCTGAGGGCACTTTTGTCATTTGTTGGATTTGGTTTTGCCTATTAATCATGATTAGCAGCATACAAGCCACAGTTGCAAATTAAGACGAGAGTAGGGCAATGATTTTAAAACATTACTGTGCATCAGAACTACCTGGAGGGCTCATTAAAACATAGCCTGCTGGACCCCACCCACAGAGTTTCTGATTCAGTAGGTCTGGAGTGCGGCTTGAGATTTGCATTCCTAAGGAATTCCCAGGTGAGACTGATGCTGCTGTTCCTGGGACCACATTTTCAGAACCATTGCTAGAAGGGCTCTGTAGGTGAGAGAAGCATCTAACACTGTATTGTCCAATTTGGGAGTCAGCCCCAAGTGATGACTGAACTCTTGGAGTGTTCAGCTACTTTCAACTGAGATGTGCTGGAAACATAAAACTATATTCCTAATTTTTAAGAATTGGTACCAAGACAAAGGTAAAATATTTTCATTTTTATATTGATTACATGTTTAAAGGATAATATTTTGGAAATATTGGATTAGATAATGTATTATCAAAATTAATTTCACCTGTTTCTTTTTACTTGTTTAGTGTGGCTACTAGGAAACTTTTAATTTCATATGTGGTTCCCATAAAATTTCTTTTGAATAGCACTGACCGAAAGAATTGGAAAATAGTAGTGGGATTAGTAAACCACAGAAAATAACAAATCCCAAAAGCTGTAAGTGTTCAGGATCCAAAGAAAATAAATCGGTTGGTCAGATTTAGTCTCAGGGCTCCACTTTATACACAAGACATTTGCTGCCATAATTATTAAATGTAGAAGCCATACAGTATCCACCATTTGACCTTTCTTTCAGCATTAATCAAATGCCTCATTATAATTCTTGAAATAAATGCATTAGATTAAAATAATGAAAAGCATTTCTGCTCAATTTCTGAATGAAAAAAATTCCATTAGTTTTTGAAGTTCTGTGCTTTCCTTCATTAAGTTTCACTTATCCTTCCATTACAGAAATCATATTGTAAAATTTATATTTTCAAAGTGCTTTTATGTCTTCCTAAGACTTCACTGTTTACCTTTAACAATCTATGAAACAGAAGTGAGAACAAAGGTATTTCCATTCTAAATATGTTGTAATAGCTGAAGGATAACAAAGAGGTTAAATTACCTGTGTATGATTGTGTCAGTGGTTAGTAACAGAGCAGAGTCTGACAGAACTCTTGTCCAGTGCTTTCTCTAAGAGACTACTCTGCTGTCTCTCAGTTTTTACAGCATTTGGATGTTTAAAAAAAAAAAAAAGTAGTATACAAAACAGTGCTTTAAAAAAAAAAAAATGTAACTCGAGGCATCGAGTGGCTCAGTGGGTGGCTCAGTGGGTAAAGCCTCTGCCTTCGGCTTGGGTCATGATCCCAGGGTCCTGGGATGGAGCCCCACATAAGGCTCTCTGCTCCGTGGGGAGCCTGCTTCCTCCTCTCTCTCTGCCTGCCTCTCTGCCTAATTGTGAGCTCTGTCTGTCAAATAAATAAATAAAATCTTTTAAGAAAAATGTAACTCTGATAAAATCAAACATTACCTTTACAGAATTCATTTTCATAGGACAAAAGTCCATTTATCCTTCAAAACACTGACCAATGTAATACTTCAAAATATTATTCTAAATAATATATTACTGTGAGGTTCCTTTATAATACTCCGCCTTGGCCTCTGTTTCTTTTTTTTGTTTGTTTGTTTTTTGTTATATAATTTTTTATTTTTTATAAACATATATTTTTATCCCCAGGGGTAATGAAAGAAAATGGGATTGGCCTCTGTTTTTTTATCTGGGCAACTGAATCCCATTAACTATTTGCTAAGCTTTAAAAAGTTGTTTTTTTCCCACAAAGAAATCTGGAAGTAGGTCTGTTTTGTATGAGTTATTTTAACAATAATACACTGTGCCACTTTTTACATAGGATGTTATAATCCTGACTTGCTAACTGTAGGGCATGCTTATAATTTTGATTTGCAGTCATGAAACAATCCTTTCACCTGGAATTGCTAATGAATTACACAGGTGATGCCTGAGAGGTTCATGGTCTAGAAACCAATCAAGCTAGTCTAGATTAAGGCTGAAATCTATACCTTTGACCTCAATAACCTAGGATCATAATCAGCTATCCCAATGCTGTGCTGGGAAAATATTTCTTTGAGTAAATAATCTAAAAAATGAGGAGAAAAACCAATGTCACTGTAATGTAATATTCTTACACAGAGTTTATTTATCTTCAGTAAAAGGTAAAATTCATTTTTTTTAAGAAAAAGACTTCTTGTGTTTAACTATCAAATATTATTAAATCATTGTGGCATTAATAACATCCATATCGATAGATGTTGGCAGATTTAATGATTTATCAATAGGTCATTTCTACTTGTTAAGCCATCATTGCCTTTGTCTTCAAAAGATATATACCTGTTCCAAAGAAAGGTTATAAAATTTCAGTGTTTCAGGAAATTTCTTTAACCATTATCCAGTTCCCGGAGAATGCAGAGGTCTAGAGGAGCTAAGTGACTGGTTCAAGGTCACTTAGTGAATGAGAAAGCCAAAATTTGAAGCCTAGTCTCCTTATACATCGTGTAGGACCAATTTGTAGAGTTTCATTCAAAAAGTATTTCTACTGCAATCAGAACATTTGGCAATTTGAGGAAACATATACAATATGGGTAATATTTAATCCTTCTAGCTTGTATGATTATGTATGACTATGTGATTTCTATAATGTTAAAATTTCTAATCTGAAGTGAATTGCCATGTGGCCAGTAAATTCTTTTTTTTTTTTTCTTTTTTTAAGATTTTACTTACTGGAGAGAGAGAAGGGGAGCAGGGACAGAGGGGGAAGCTGGCCCCCCACTGAGCAGAGAGCCCGATGTGGGGCTCAATCTCAGGACCCTGAGATCATGACCTAAGCCAAAGGCAGAGGCTTTACCAACTGAGGCCCTGGCCAGGAAATTCTAACATAAAACTCATAATACATATAAATTCTATAATAATATCATAATTTCTTAAGAGTACAAATTAATTAATGCTTCCTTTTTTTCCCAGTAACTTTCCTCATATCCCTTAAAGTGGAATGTGAAATGAAATGGGCAGTTTCTGCTGCTGATTTAAAGTCTCAGAGAAGCAAATATGAAGTGATTTAACATATAAAATTTGGGATTTTGCTCACAAGTTGGGTAAAACAGCTGTTGATGGAGATGCCCACATAGGAGCTGCCTTTTTCATTTATTGAAAAAGAAAAGCTTGTGAACAGTCTCCAAGAGTCCTATTATTAAAAATGATGTTTCCTCCCTTTTGATGAATGGCTGAGATGCTGATCCTTTGAAATGTGGTTATGAGTCCCTTCGGGAAATTCTATGAGTCCCTAAGTTGAGGAATTTGGGAGTATAAGAGAACTGGAGTTTATTTATATACAAGCTGGATTTATTTTCCTTTTCTCTTAGTCTGTGCTCTTTCAACTCTTTCTAGGCTCACTAAAGCCTTCCATGACCCTCTATTTTTAACATAAGAATATTTTCTACTAACACCAATAGGTCAAAGGACAATTTCTAGCATATGATTAGACTTAATGACATATATCTCATCCCTACCTGTTTCTCTTTTCCTTTTGAGATTAAAAAAATTTAAAATACAACAAAAGACAGCCAAGAGTTTAGTACAGAAAAAGAGTAGGAAGAAATATCATAGGAATAAAGGGAGTTGTTTGGGGTCTTGAGATATTCATCACAAGTGAAATATTTGAACTGTAATTTATGATAAATAGCGTCTGAAGTGGAGAGAAATTGAATTATAATTTAGTGTTACATTAGTGATATTGAAGTACTGAATAATTCTAATAAGCAAAAATTTAGGATTCCCATTTTACTTTCCTTGAAGTGTATACCCTAACTTAGAAGGAACTTCTGAATTTCCTTTCATAAAGCTGAGTTCTTTCTATTCTTGGGCTATTTTGTAAAGCAGAGGGGAGGGCTAGTTGAGGATGGCAGAACATTTAACCACCATCACCACAGTTTGTTACCATTGGTTATGTGCAGAAATAAGAAGGCAGTTCTGTTTTCATTTCTGTGAGAGCAGGCCACAATGAATGATGCTGACTTGGGAAGAGGGCCAGAAGCCATTGTTTACCGCTTAGACATATCATACAGCCTTTCATTAAGTTTAAGGACGCTGAATCTTGAGCACTTACTTAGTATGCATAAATAATTGCAACAATTATATATTGTGTGTTCTAAGAGAAATATTCACCTTGGAATTGAAGAGGTAAACAAAATCATCTCCCAGAAAAATATTTAACATAGAGAGTTTAGTCTAGGATTGCCAGTCATTCTCTCGTGCATCTGATTTAAAAGCATTTCTGGTCACTTTCCCCCATGGTGCCAAGCTCTCTGCCATGCTTCTTTCTTCATGGCTGTCAGGATTACCATGATGGAGGAGAATACCACCAGATGGGCTTAGATGCTTCATTAAAAGGCATGATGGGGGCAGGGGTGAGCATGAATAAGGGCAAGACTATAATCCAAAGTTTATTGGGTCCAAGCAACTTAGCCATTATCTCAAAGTAATGGAGGGCAACTTCCAGTCAAGATAAATACAATGAACTAAGCAATCATGGGCATTACCCTTCTTTCTTGAAACACATAAAATATCAGATCACAGCTCTGAGTAAGAATTGAGACCACATGGCGCCTGGGTGGTTCATTCGGTTAAGCATCTGCCGTTATTTAGCTCAGGTCATGATCACAGGGTCCTTAGATCAAGCCCCACATAGTAGGGCTTCCTGCTCAATGGAGAGCCTGCTTCTCCCTCTCTCTGCTCCTCCTCCCAGCTCATGTTCTCTCTTTCTCTCACTAACTCTCGCTCTTGCTTTCAAATAAATAAAATCTTTAAATATTTAAAATAAAATCTTTAAAAAGAAAAAAAGAATTGAGACCACATGGGCCAGAGAAGAACCAATACCAGTTACACAACCAAGAGAAAGTTTTAATGAGTTTACCAGGATGGAAGTCAAGACCATTAGACGCAGGCACTAAAGGCAAGTGAAACCGGCTTTCCTGGTTAAAGCCAGAAACTGCAAAATTACTGCCTATTGTGACCAAAGACGAGATAACTTCTGCAGACCAGCTAAAAATTGGAGAATGGGCAGGAAGCCTAATTTGCATTATCTGAAGAGAAAGTATGGCATTGGAAACTAGGCTGAGAACTAAGTATTAAAAACTTATCCGGATCAAGTGACTATTGTATACCCAAGCAGAAATTTCACAGGCTATCATCATCCAGACACCAAGCCTCCTAAAGAAGTTAATACCACTACAGATTAACTCACAAAGATTACAAAATTTAAGAGGTAGGTAAATGCCAAGCAGAGGGTCGGTAGATGAATCAAATAGAATCTACATGAGAAGAGCTATGAACTACAAATAGGAAAACAATTGGATAGGGGCTCTTAACATACAGATGTTCAAAATGTTTATAGAGACAAGGGTACAAATAGACCCCATAAAATAAGAACAGAAGGTTAAGAAGTAAGAACAAGTGGATTTGAAAAAGAAACAAGTAGACACCCTAAAAATTTTACTGCCAACTTCTATGATTCAATGAATTCACAAATGGATACTGACTAACAGTTGTTCCCGTAGAATGCCTCATTCATTACTGAGAGAAAAAAACACAGAGGAGCAGAAACAGTTGTTTTCTAAAGTCTGAATTATAAAATAAGAGCAATAAAGAGAATGACTTTTGAACAGGATGGTTTATTGAGCTGCCCAGCACTCCAAGAAAATGACTTACAAACACTACTCTACTCTTCTAGATATTTGAGAAAGATACTTTGATAGAAGATTATTCTAAAATATAATTACTTTGTCTTTTAGTTCTCTCTTTATTATCATAGGAAACTATGTGGTATTGTTTTTTCCTTAAATTGAAAACTCATTTTAAAAGGAGCTTGTAATGAACAATTTAATTAGATTGGCTTTGGCTTGCCTAAAAGCTTAAGAAGGTATTAATATTCTAATCAAAAGTCTTGGGGAAATATTCTTAAAAAGAAACCAAGGAAAAGACTGAAAGATGAAGGAAGGGAGGGAGAGAAGGTAGGTAGTAGGTAGGAAGGGAAGAGGAAAGAAAGAAAAGAAAACCTTCCGTCTTGGGCTTGTTTTTAAGAATAAAGGAAGCTGTCAAGGAACACAAGGTATCTACAATGAAAGCAAGCAGTGGATAAATGTAGGGTGGCCACTATGAGCCAACCTTCTGTTTACAGCAGACCAAAAGTTCCCACCTGACTCATGGCCAGTGTATTCAGCTGTTTAAGATGATTTTTTTACTCATACTTTGAAAGAACATCCTGGTATTTTTAACCTTTTATGGCAACAGAAAAAACTTACCAAAGATAAACTTTTTTTATCTTTTTTTTTTTTTTTTTTTTTTTTTTTTGAGCCATGGCTAGGTCAACGTTTATCTTGCATTCAAAAAATAATAGTAAAAATTTTTTAAAAAACCATTTATTAAATGCATTCTGTTTGAAAGATATGCCTAGTGCTTTTGGGTTATCTCATTTAATTCCTGTAACAATCATGTACACTAAGAATCATTGTTCCCATTCCTTCAATGGGAATAATATAATCTATATGTAAATAAAATATAATAATAAATAAGGGAACTGAGGCTTATGTTCAGAGAAATAGGGTGACTTACCCAGAGCCATACAGATTTCTAAGTGGCAGAGGAAGATTCCATTATAAGTAGTGGTTTTTTTTAAGCTTTTATTTATTTATTTGACAGAGAGAGAGATCACAGTTAGGCAGAGAGGCAGGCAGAGAGAGAGGGGGAAGCTTTCTTGCTGAGCAGAAACCCCAATGTGGGACTCGATCCCAGGACCCTAAGATCATGACCTAAGCCAAAGTCATAGGCTTAACCCACTGAGTCATGCAGGCATGCATGCCCCATTATAAGTGCTTTGACTCCAAATCCCATCTCTTTCCCCCCTAAGAAGAAATGGTGCTATGGAATTCATATAAGGCACAGAGCCTGTGTAAAAGATGTGATGAAACCAAGAAGTAGGAAGAGATGGATCCTCCTATGTTTTTTTTATCAGTACATCCTACCTGCCTAAAACTCTACTGGGAGAAGTAGTACAATGAAAAATAGCTGCTTTTTGGGATTTTTAAGTTTGCTGTTCCTAATAGATCACATCCCTTTCCTTTGGCTCCTCATCAAAACTGCATCCTTAGGGGTGCCTGGGTGGCTCAGTGGGTTAAAGCCTCTGCCTTTGGCTCAGGTCATGATCCCAGGGTCCTGGGACTGAGCCCCCGCATCGGGCTCTCTGCTCAGCGGGGAGCCTGCTTCCCTTCCTCTCTCTTGCCTGCCTCTCTGCCTACTTGTGATCTCTGTCTGTCAAATAAATAAATAAATAAGTCTTAAAAAAAAAAAAAAAAAAGCATCCTTTCAGTTTCAAAGAGAAAAGACCCTACTCTTTCTTTCTCACTCGTTTATCATCAATCACAGATGCCTACTAATCAAAAGAGTTCAATTTTCCCTCTTTCCTGAGAATCCAGTTTCTCTAGGAAAGTCTATCAGCGGCAACAATGCTGACTGAGAACGATATTCCTTGCAAATCACTACGGCCCCATGTCACCCTCACATCCATCGCACATTCAGACCCTACACCACTGTTCAGGGTGTTGTGTGGTATCTGTAAATTTACAACAGCAGTTTCCCATGGATGATGATGCAGACATTCATAAGGAGGGAAAAGTTCAAGTGATGACAGTCTCTTATCTACCTCGGCTGACCCACTGTCGCCTTTTAAGTTCTTACCCCTCTGTTTCCCATACATCCTCCAAAGTCCAAATGCCATCTTCTGTGGGAAGTGCCCCTGATCACTCCCCCAGTCTCCCACCACACCAAGCTGGGTCAATGGTAAATACAGACTATTCCATATTACCCTGTTATGGTATAGTATTCAGCACTGGAGATAATTTTGTCTTTAAAGCTTTTGGCTGCCCCCACTGGTAGACTCAAATGCCTGAAAAGAGAATATGAACTTTTTCACTTTGCATCTGTAACTCCAACACATAGTAGGTGTTCAGTGAATATATGATAAGTGGATGACTGCCCACTGAACACACTATTTGCATTTGTGCTTCCCTGTGCTTGCTCCCACTGTTTCTATCATCTAAAATTCCTCTCCTCTTTCTGATCCCCTCAAATACGAGAAAATTTGTTTCCTTACCGGACAGGAAGTCTTGGTCATTACTTACATAAATATTTATGTAAAATGTTCTTCTAATTAGTATACTCGATGTGATGTCTGGAGTTTCTCAAGTGATATACACATTTAAATGATAAATGTCTGGAACGCCTGGAAATTTCAGTCAGTTAAACATCTGCCTTTGGCTCAGGTCATGATCCAAGGGTTCTGGGATAGAGTCCTGCATTGGGCTCCTTGCTCAGTGGGGAGCCTGCCTCTCCCTCTGCATGTTCCTCCCCCTGCTTATGCACTCTCTCTCTCTCTGACAAATAAATAAAATCTCTAACAATTAATTAATTAATTAATGATAAATTTCCTACTAAAATATCCAGGTATGTTTCCCTAGTTGTCCAGAGCAGGCTTCTATATACTAAATATTAATCAATATGGATCAGTGGGAACTGAAAAAGAAACCAACCTCATTGTGAAGGAATTGAAGTCCAATTGGAGTCCAAAGTGCAAACTTTTTCCCATAGAAATTCTTTAATAAATGATGTTTATAGTTCCAGACTAATCAATAAAATTCTACTCATTCCAGACACAGTATTAATGGAACCAGCCTGAGACGTGTATTCTTAGAGTTAGGGTCAAGAAAGAAAGAAGAGAAAGAGGAAAATTTCCTCCCTACTTTCAAGCACCCAAGCTCATGGCACCCAAGGGATTCTAAAATATTAAGTTTATTCCTTCCTATCTGTTAGTGCCCTTATGGCAAAGCTGAAACAAATATTTACCTCTGTCCTAGTTTTCAGTTATGGAGTTCGCCCAGGCTGCTTTTTAATCTTTGAGATCCTTTAACCTTGACATTTTCACTTTTTTCCTAAGCAAAATCCAACTGATCTTAACCAGATGTTAAAAGAACAAATAAGTCAATTAATACACATTAAGGCGTAAATGACTGCTAGCCCATAAATCTTTTATGAAGCATTTAATTTTTAATAGAGAATAGTTGTTTACCTAAAGGAATGCATACTTCTAAACTGGCATAATTTCAGTAACTTTAATAAAATAAACTGAAAAATCAGCAAAATATAGGGAAATCCTTCTGGGTGAGGAAGAAATAGGTCATATCTCCCTGAGAGACTAGCCCTAGTTTCCATTATATTTATCCCTTCTTTTCATCATCTTCTGTTTTAGAAACCACATATTTCTAAAAGTACTGAGGATTTTTTTTTTTTTTTTGGTCTGTTCGGTTTGGTTTTGCTTTTGGTTTTGATTTTTTATCCAAAGTGAGACCCAGGTTAACATAAGATCATTTCAGGAACAAAATGTAAATTACTTCTTTAACCCCGTAGAAACCAGTCTCAATATGCTATACTCATAGCTTTTAAGCTATATGCTATTTACTCATTCTTGTGTCCTCTGGCTGCATTATTTATCGTCTGTCCCCTGGAATAGGCTGGGGCCTCCATCAATAAACAAGATTATTTGAAACAGGCCCTACCGTCAAAAAGCTGACCTACCAGTGGAGAAGACAGGTCAACAGACAATTATAATATAGTGCCAATTCCTGCATCCCAAGTGCCAAAGTGGCTTAGAAAATGAAACATCCAATTGCCCAGATAAGTCAGAAGGGCTCCACAGAGGATGTGACATTTGCTTGTCTGTGGATACTAATGCTCCCATGAACGAAAAGAGAAGAAAAAAATTTTCAATTATGTAAGACTGAGTATAAAAGGAGGAGATAATGGGGACATGAAACCAAAACCTTGGATAAGAATAACTACCTCTTGGGAGACGCAAAGAGGCCACTTAAGAAACTCTTTCTTCCTAGTGTTCTCTTAAGATCTGGCTACTTGAGTCTCATCCCTATCACAGCACGACTTTACACCAAGATGAACACTAGGTGTTTATATTTGTCCAGCTCTTCTGAATGCCAAGCACAGCTATCCTGGGAAGATTAGTAGTATCTTATTTTGTCCAGGATACTTTGCTACAGCAGGAAAGTACAGCCATGCTCTTCTAGGGACCTGCTCCTGATGTAGCCACAGGATCTTTACTCAGAACCCTTTCCCCACCCAGTGAGCATCACCTGTGCCGGATGCTGAGCTTTTACCTCAGAGAGTGCCCGTGCCACATGGTGTGATGTTACTACCTTCATGGCATCCTCAGCCTTCCTCCTATGGGTTTTCTGATGGACTCTGCTAGGGCAGAATATATTGATTTTCTAAATCACATAAATGAATAGCTTGATTACTTATTGTGTAAATTATTGAAGCAAATATTTGCAGAAGTCTTTATGGAGCTCATTCCTGAGCATCTGAGTCTTCTGAAAATCCTAAAGAACTGCTACTATCTTAAGCCCCCATGAAAGACATGTTTTATTGATAATCCTGGCCTATTCTGCTCACTTGACATTCTTGTTATACAGATGGTTAACCTCAGAGTTCACTCCAGAAATGGCTGGCAAGCACATAAGTTAGAAGATTCAGTCTCTTGTGCTAGACTGAGTTTGAAGTTAAAAAATAAAGTGGGTATTGCCTGAAGTGGCCTGGGAAACCATGAGAAGAATACTTTTCCACAAAGGTTTGAGCCTTCCCCCTTATCCCTTCCTAAATCAGTTCCCACAATGACCAATTTCCTCCATAACCTAGAGGCAGCTATTCTGACAACTTCAGGGAGGATGCTAATAAGGTTTATATTTAAGTAAAGATTGTGAAATGAAAGAAATGGTTTGATTAATAAGGTACAGATGTGTCACATTTCTAAGGTTAAAGACAAATTAATTAGCCTTATCTACCTCTGGAAAAACTCAAGTCTTCCTCAATAACTAATTTAATTCAGTGTTATTTTCTGAGATTTAGATTAGGAGTTTTAATTAATTTGGAAGCTAGGATTTACTTCTAGAAAAAATGCAAAGGACCTAGGTAAGTTTATTCAGAGTGTGAATAAACTTACCTAGGTCCTTTGCATTTTTGTCTGGAGGGTATTTATCTGGAAGATATTTATCACTTTCTAGAAAAGCAATTCGAAAAACTGATTCAATGTGTAAATTAGACTTTCTTGGTTCAGTTTTTCTCCAAAAAATATGATCTATTTTTTCCTAAGACTAAAGTTGAGTTACAGTATTTATTATTGAAAAATAAAACTATGTTTATAACTGAAAGTTCAATTTTTTTTACCTCTTCATTTTTATTTTCTTTAGGTGCATCTGGCCTAGTGTCTAAGACTAATTAATAACCCAAGAGATCAAAATGATTCTCAACTCTTCCACTGAAGATGGTATTAAAAGAATACAAGATGACTGTCCCAAAGCTGGAAGGCACAATTACATATTTGTCATGATCCCTACTTTATACAGTATCATCTTTGTGGTTGGAATATTTGGAAACAGCTTGGTAGTGATTGTCATTTACTTTTACATGAAACTGAAGACTGTGGCCAGTGTTTTTCTTCTGAATTTAGCATTGGCTGATTTATGCTTTTTACTGACCTTGCCATTGTGGGCTGTCTACACTGCTATGGAATACCGCTGGCCCTTTGGCAATTACCTATGTAAGATTGCTTCAGCCAGTGTCAGTTTCAACCTCTATGCCAGTGTGTTTCTACTTACATGTCTAAGCATTGATCGTTACCTAGCTATTGTTCACCCAATGAAGTCCCGCCTTCGGCGCACAATGCTTATGGCCAAAGTCACCTGCATCATTATCTGGCTGCTGGCTGGCTTGGCCAGTTTGCCAACTATAATCCACCGAAACGTATTTTTCATCGAGAATACCAATATCACAGTTTGTGCTTTCCATTATGAATCCCAAAATTCAACCCTCCCCATTGGACTGGGCCTAACCAAGAATATACTGGGTTTCTTGTTTCCTTTTCTGATCATTCTTACAAGTTACACTCTTATTTGGAAGACGCTAAAGAGGGCTTATGAGATTCAGAAGAACAAGCCAAGAAATGATGATATTTTCAAAATAATTATGGCAATTGTGCTTTTCTTTTTCTTTTCCTGGGTTCCCCACCAAATATTCACTTTTCTGGATGTATTGATCCAGCTGGGCATCATACATGACTGTAAAATTGCAGATATTGTTGACACCGCCATGCCTATCACAATTTGCATAGCTTATTTTAACAACTGCCTGAACCCTCTGTTTTACGGCTTTCTGGGGAAGAAATTTAAAAAATATTTTCTCCAGCTTCTGAAATATATCCCCCCAAAGGCCAAATCCCACTCAAGCCTATCAACAAAAATGAGCACACTCTCCTACCGCCCCTCAGATCATGGAAATGCATCCACCAAGAAGTCTGCCTCATGTGTTGAAGTTGAGTGACACACTTGAAACCTGTCAGTGAAGTAATCTTGTGAAAGAAGGAGCAAGAAAAACATTCCTCTACAGCACTTCACTACCAAATGAACATTAGCTACTTCTCAGAATTTAAGAAGAAAAAGGTTTTATGGTCTCAACGAACCATTCCAAAGCTCTGAACAAAAGCTTTTCTTTCCCTGTGCAGCAAAACAAAGCAAAGCCAGATTTTGCATTAGATAGATGAGGGCCACTCAAAGAATGATGTCCGAAACTGGATGAATGTGTTGATTGGAAAAATTTTACTGGCAGAAATGCCATCTCCCCAGTCTCCTTTTTCTGCTATTTTTCATTTCCACATAAAGGTATTTGGAATATGTTAAACCCTGAGAGGGGAAACAGGGGATCAGAGCTCAAGACGGCTCTGCCCAATTTCCAAAGGGCAGTAAAGCTTTTGTTCCTATTTACCTATTAGCAACTCTGACCCACTTGTACCTGCTACTGCACATTTTGTACATAGACCTGCTAAGCAGTAATCGTCAAGTTTCAGAAACTTTTGTGAAATTCAACTAATGTCATTGATTCACACTGCCAAAATATGCCAGCTAATAGGTTTATTTGTATATAGATACTAAAAAGTGAGATATAACCCAAGTAGTAGTGTCTTCCTAGTCATATCAGTTTTGTTTCATATCTGAGAAGTATATAAATTTGTGGTAAAAAGATTATATATCATAAAGTATGCCTTACATTTAGAAAAAATATATGTTATATCTGTATAACCATATCTCTAAACTGTTGTTACTTGATTAAAATCTGGCAAACATATTTACATTAAAATAATTTTATTGTAATGTATTTAATCTTCATTACTTATAATGGATACTGATTTATTTTTAAAATATAACTACGAACACATTTCAATTTAAACTTTAATACAACTTTAATATAATAGTTTAATGCTATTGCTTATAGATTCTATATTCTGCCATTGAAAAGGAAAATATTACATTTTATTCCATCTTAGTCCAGCATATAATACACCCTTTTGAGTTTTTCAAAGTTTTTCATGCAACAAAGGAAAAAAAAAACTCATTTCTTTAACACTAAAATAAAACATTATTTTATACATAATTTTTTTAATAATAGGACTTTCCTAATTACACATGTGATCATTGTAGGACACAAAGATGTAGGAAAGCATAAAAATAAGTTTTATTTAGTTCTCCTGCTTAAAAATTGCCATTTTAAACATTTGGGTACATTTTCTTCTACTTTTTTTGTATTCATTATACATACATACATACATATACAAATCATGATATTTGAGTCAGAATATGTATAGTACTTTGTATACAGATTTTTCACTTAATGTAATAGCTTGTTAGCTTGCTACACCATTAAATATTTTTCTAAAACATTTTAATAATTGAATAACATTACAAAATACAAATACATTCTGATAGAGTTAGCTAATCCTGAAACTGGGACAGTTAGCTTTTTTTGATTTTTCAGTATAATAAATTGCACTGTGATAAATGTTCAAGTACTGAATCTGATAAATTTCTCAATGCAGTTCTAGAAATGGTACAACTGAGCATACAGATAAAAATATTTTTAATACTCTTAATACATATTACCAAATATTTTCCAGAAAACTTAGAACAATTTCTAATACTACCAACTATGTATGAACATATCTCACCACAGTCCCAGCAGCATGGAATATTTACTAGATTTAAACAAAAAGGAAATTTTACTGTAATCCAGGTACAGCATGCAAGAACTGGGATGCACATGCCCTAAAGAAAGTACTGTAGTATTTCTGCGCCCCTTAGGCAGTTGCCTCATTTTTCTCCCTAGAGGATTCACTGGCTTGGAAGTCCACATGGAGCAGGCTGATGTGATCATCTGACTCAATCAACAGTGGTAAAAGATGGAGGTGATGTATGAAATAGTCAATGGAAGCTATGGAGCGGGCATTCAGAGAGCTGTTGGTGGGCTGGACAGAATCTCCACAAAGCAGCCTATTACACTCACATTCCCAAGGATACAGAATTTATTTGATAATAAATGTGG
Source organism: Mustela nigripes (assembly GCF_022355385.1). NCBI lineage: Eukaryota > Metazoa > Chordata > Mammalia > Carnivora > Mustelidae > Mustela > Mustela nigripes. The sequence goes on along the minus strand of NC_081558.1, from coordinate 144,969,923 downwards.
TTACATATGTCTTATATTATCTTCCTTTTACATTGTTTTGAATTTCACTAATATAATACCAGCCACTAACTCCTAAGTTCTGTTACTATTTTCACAAAGTATCACCTCTAAAAAAAATTCTTATTCCAAATTATAGTGCAAACTTATCCTATTTGAATTCCCTCCAAGTCAAATGTATAACCTGTTCATTTTTTTATTCAATAGTCATCTTAATCTAAATGATTACAAGTACTTCAAATTTTCCAAACCATTTGGTAAGTTACAGTTGTTAAGCTTTCTGGCAGATAATTGTAATTTAGATACCCTCCTTCTCATCTGTATTTATTAGATGGCATGAATAACATGTTCCAAGCCTTGTTTTCATTTTAATTTAATCAAATCATATTATTGTGATTTTTTTCCCAATCCCATTTTGTGAAATGGACATTGGTAACTTCAATGATTAATATTGTTTTTTCAGTAAGACCAACTTAATATTGTAGACTCTACTTACCAAAATGTCAAGATGAGATGCCATAATTTATTCTTCATGGACATCATCAGAGGTTAGGGGAACTCCATATTTTTTGGATTATTTTTAAAATTTATGGTGAAAGGAGTATTTACCATAAGAATATAGGTGCCAAATCATCCCAATATGCATTCCAGTGGTAAACATTTCAATCAGCTGCTGTGGGCAGTATGAAAGAGAGCCAAGCAAGAAGCAGCCTGATCGGCAAGCCATAGAAAGGCTCACAGAGATCTGATACTACCGATTCTCAGTTTTATAACTCTATATACTGGGACTTCCCCCCCCCCCCTCAACAGAATATACCAATCTAGGGAACCAGAGAAGCAAAAACAGATTCAGACAAATCACAAAAGTGAAGTGAGTGAAGAAAATGAGTCCCAGGGAATTTTGGCTATTGTGTGAAAGATGATTTCCCAAGGATAGAGAAGAAAGTAAATCAGAAACAGATGAGACCGAGAAATGAACAGAAGCATGGAGGCAACCATACACTGTCTCAGTGCTCAGGGTGCAACCCTCACAAATGAGATACATATGGGGGTTTAGGTCCCCAGGATCACGTGTATCCACTGGATCCAGAATAACCACAGCAAGACAGAACCTAAATATTAAGGAGGGAAGCAAGTTATAAACAGCAGACAATGGTATGGGGCAAGATTCAACTTTGATTTTTATATATTTAAGGCTTCATGATGGGAGAGAAAAGATCTCTAGAACCACACTGGAGGCTTTGATGAGACTGAAAAATAAATGTAACAGGATAAGAAAATGGAAGAGGTAGAACATCAGAGCTAATGGTTAAAGGGTCAGATTTTTCAAATTTAAAAATTTTACTGAATCAGTTAAAATATGACATCTGTAACTATATCCACTATTGTCTGATATATTTGTATAGTGAACACCTGTGGAACTATCTACGCAGTTCTCCTTCACATAGGAATTTCCCTACCTCACCCAAGGACAGGACCACCGCAGAATGAGCCATTTTCCTACCTAATCCTATCCACAGGCCACAGTTAATTGGTCGAGGCTTGAAGTGAACCAATAAAAGATTTTTTTTCCCCTAAGCATCTTTCAAACAAATACTGAAGAACAGCTGGCCCTTCCCCAATGCTGGAAGTTGTAAAACGTAAGCCTGGATTCTATTAGCAACCATGTCCTCGGTGAGAATGAAGTTAAAAGGCAAAAAGCCCTGAGATGCTTGAGTCCTTGATTTTACCTGTGTCTGATGCCCATGTCATACTTCAGAATCCATGTCTTTAATCAAGGAACAGAATATAATGACCTATAGTGTAATAACTACATGTGTTCCTTCCCACTTGACCAATAAGAATTTCCTCTCTGATGGCCAATAGACACATGAAAAGATACTCAACATCAGTAATCATTAGGGAAATGCAAATCAAAACCACAATGACAGATCACCTTATGCTATCAGAATGGCTAGAATCAAAAAGACAAGAAATAACAAATGTTAACAAGAATGTGGGGAAAAAAGGAGTCCTTATGCACTACTGATGGGCATGTAAATTGGTTCAGTCACTGATGAAAACAGTAGGGAGAATCCTCAAAAAATTAAAAATAAAAGTATCGTATGATCCACTAATTCAACAAAAAAAACAAAAACATTAATTTGAAAAGATAAATGCACCCATATATTTATGTTTATGGCAGCATTATTTACAACAGCCAAGATATGGCAGCAACCCAAGTGTCTACTGATAAATGAATGAATAAGATGTGATACACACACACACACATATAGATATACACACATACACACAAACACACACACATATACATATACATTTAGAATGGAATATTACTCAACTGTTAAAAAAAGAGTGAATGTTGCTATTTGCAACAACATGGATGAACCTAGAGGGTATTATGCTATGGGAAATAAGTCAAACAAAGAAAGACAAACACTATATAATTTCACTTGTATGTGGAATCTAAAAAACAACAAACAAACAAAAAGAAAAAACAGACCCATAAATACAGAGAAAAAAACTGATGGTTGCCAGAGGGGAAGTAGGTGAGGGGATGGGAAAAATGGGGGAAGGGGCATGGGAGATAGTTTTCCAGTTATGGAATGAATAAGTCATGGGAATGAAAGGCATAGCATAGGGAATATAGTCAATGGTATTGTATTAGTATGTATGGTAACAGATGGTAACTACACTGTGGTGAAGCATAGCAAAACATGTAGACTTGTTGAATCACTATGTTGTACACTTGAAACTAATGTCACGTTGTGTGCCAACTATACTTCAGTTAATAAATAAGTAAAATTAATTTTTTTTCAATTTTAAAAAAAAGATCTTCCTTTTAATAGTGGCTAATACATCATTCACTGGCCATCTAGCAGGGATGATAACAATCTGGGTTCCAAAATAACTTGGTCCCTAACTTAATAAAGGATCATATTGACTGTCCCTCTTTCAAATGTCTCCTTACAAGAGGGTGAAGACTAGGATATCTAATGTAGTAAATGCATTAGAAGGGAAGAGGTGTGGAGACATGAAAGAATTTATAGTTGGATGGGACTAAAGGAACTTACTGATAGTACCTACTGTTAAAAATTATTGTAAATGGAGCTCTTTCCCTGAGGTAGCATACTGATAAAATACTCTGTGTTGCCCAAAATTTATAATAAGTATTATCTAGACCATGTAATGGTGGTACATGGAAATGAGTCCTCTGTATCACCTGAGAGCTCCAATACATTCCCCTCTCTCTCTGTGATCTGGATGTTCTCCAAATCTCTTCAACCTGCAAATAACACATCCTACCCTGCCCAAATCCAATGAACAAGACCTTCATTCAGTAAACTGACCTACCTTACTTGACAAATGAGGTAAATAAGGTCCAAATATAAATTTTCAAAGTCATAAAGAGCCAGAATTAGGTTACTGTCTTTTTTCAAAAGACAGTAAGTTAAAATGAGCAATTTAGCTTTTAACAGTATTTGATTCTAAGTCACACATATACAAATAAGCTTTGTATAGTAACCCTCTAAGAGTTTAAATACCTGAGATTTGCCCTTCAAGCAGTATAATAGGAAAATAGTTATCTATGTGCAAAAAGATGCAAACTTGATGAATAAATGTTCATTTTGAAACTTTTTAAAGATTTATTTATTTATTTTAGAGGAGAGAAAGAGAGAGAGCGAGAGAGAGAGAGAGAATCTCAAGCAGACTCCCTTCTGAGCCTGGAGCCTGATGCAGGGCTCAATCTCACCAGCCTGAGATCATGACCTGACCTGAAATCAAGAGTCTGATGCTTAACTGACTGAGCCACCCAGGTACCCTTAATTTTGAAACTATTAAAAGCCAGTTTGTTATCATAACTGCTTCAAAATCAAAATGGTGATGAGCCATATATGTCCCTGAGTCCATTTCTTCATTCTTTCCAGGTCTTAATAAGCTTTCCTTAAAAAACTGAACAAGATGAAAAATAGTAATCCTGGCTGACCTTCCCAGTGAGTTGGGATGTATTTCATGGACATTCTTGCCAAGCCTGATGAAGTTCTGCTATGCCATACCAGCACACACAGTTGTTAAATGATGATTTTCACAAAATAAGCTTCAATTCTGCTAAATGGCCGAGCACAGGCTGGGATTAGCCCATAGCAAGAAGCCCTTATGGAGTTAATTGCAGAGAGGAAAACATCATACATGCAGATCTCTGAGCAGAGGTGTTATGAATCAGCCAACACTGTGTGAAGGAAAAGCCCCCAGATCTGGATCTGCTTTGATCTGGCATTCTCCTAGAAGATATTGTTACAGCCAAGTTTCTGAGTAGTATTGAATGGACACAAAGAAAAGTATATTAGGCAGAGACTATAAAGCTGTACTTCAGTTTTAATCACTGGAGACATGCGCCAACAACAAGAAAGAGAAGAGAGTCCCCAAACATATAATCTGATGCCTTTACAAATATATAAATGTGATTTTCATTCATTCACATAACAAGTGGATAGTAGGAAAGAAAAAGAAAAGAAAAGAAAGAGAAAAAAGAAAAGAAGGAAGAGAGGGATGGGAGAGGAGAGGAGTGGGGAAGGGAGGAAGGAAGGAAGGAAGGAAGGAAGGAAGGAAGGAAGGAAGGAATACAAGCACCTTTTTCCCTGATGTTATCACCTTTATGGCTGCTCCTTGAGTCTGTTCCACCTTCTTCCAGAAACAGCCACCTATTTCCATTTGGTGCCCACCACTTCCCACATTTAGTCCAGAGTCTGATAAAGCTCTACACCCATTGCCAACACACCCAATATGGAATGTGACAAGACCTAACCAAATCTGCCCATCATAGTCCCCTGACTGCAATGGGATGGGCACATAAACTAAATGGAACCAGTGAAGGTGACTCTCCTGATTTTGAAAGGGGCTACAAGACAAAATTCTTTTTCTTTCTTACACAGACTGTAGGTGGATGTGAGGAGCAGTTGCAAATATTTGGTCATTCCAAAGGGAGATGCAAGAACTTTCTGGAGTTTTCACTGGAATCCCAAGAATGAAGCCAATGTATGAAGCCAACATATGGAAGGCTAGACTGTGCCACAGTCTAGCATTAAATTCTGTCCCACAAGCTAGCATTACTCTCTAGATCTCTTTTCTCTTAAGCCAGTTAAGAATGGGTTTCCTGTCAACAATTTATCTACCAAAGTCCAATCTTCAGCAAAATCTAAATTACAGCTGCCAGTTTTCAAATTCTTACATAGGACAGTCACAGAGTTCTCTGTTTATATGTATTATATTATTTAATCCTCATAATGATCAGTTTTATCAGTTCAATTATTATTGAATGAGACAAAAAGAGGCTTAAAGATTTTGTACAATCAATGCAAGATAACATTACTGGCAACTGCTAACCCAGGCATTTTGACTTCAGAATCTGTGCTCTTATTTATTAAACTATGTTGCCTCCCTCCAAAAAAGCGGGGGGGAAAGGCATCACAAAATATGAGTCATGTAGGTAACTTCCAAAATATTGCCCACATCTGTTTATTAAATCAGTGTCAGTAATATTTTACTTTGTCTTAAACTCATACTTAACTTGGTTACAAGCTAGAATTTCAATAGTCTTCGTCCTTGAAAGTTGGGCTCATTAATGAAAAGTACTAATTGACCTTATACAACATAACACTGGATTTTACACTTATTGTAATTTGATTTTGGATGAGCTTATACTGAGTCTAGCAATAAACAGGCTATGACTGCTAACCATCACAATAATTAGTTCAGTGCTCTCTGGTCCTTTCTGCACCCAAGATTTTAGATAGCATTTCCTAAATAGAAGGGGGAAGGAAATTCCTAAAATAATTTTCATGTCAAATTTTACCTTCTTACAACCTAATGGAATGATGTACTTTTGAAAAAAACATTGTGGAGAAACTATATTACATTCTGAGATAGATTTCCTTTTAAGGTATACAGTTCAGATTTGGCAATAAATTTAGATGAAGAATATACCTGGAATAACGAAAACAAAAGTGTGATTTATTACAACTATGCCCAGAAAATGGGAGGATAAAGGTGAAAGATCACAGCCATGAGGCCTGAAGACAGTTCTAGGAGCATCATAGAAAATCACCTCAAAATGGTTGGTAGTCAAAACAGTGAGAAATGAGAAGAGAGTTGCAACTGATCGGGTAACGCATGTTCACCACCTCACCTTTTGCTTCTAGTGCAGGGCAGATAGAAAGCAGTAGTTATATGTGAAACATTAAAAAACAATGCAATTCAGTGACAATCTGAGAAAATGACCGTAACAAGATGGAAGTTTCAGCAGCCAAGATGAATCAGAAAGTAGTGATGAAATCTATCATGATGGGAAAGTGGGCATAGAGGTAGATAGATCAGTGATTCTCAACTGGGAATGAGTTTGTGCTCCAGGGCATATTTGGCAATGTGTGGAAACATTTCTGGTTATCACAACTTGCGTGAGGAAAGCGCTACTAACTGGCACCTGCATGTAGAGGAGATGCTGCTAATTGTCCTACAATGCACAGGACAGTTCCACAAAGAATTATCTAGCCAAAAATGTCATTAAAGCCAAAGTTGAGAACCCTTGGGATCAAGAAGGAAGAGGAGAGCACCATTCAAGCAGCATGTATTAGCAGCCATGCATGGTGGTAAAAGACAAAATATCTGGTCTCCAATTTTTATGACCCCCCCCTCATTTACCTGCTTTCCCTCTTTTTCCCCCTCTTTTATGTGCTTCCACTAACTTTATCAAATTGTACTGCATGTGAACTTCATCCAAACAATCTATTTCATGGAAAAACTAATAAAAAGTGCAGTGTCAGGGCACCTTGGTGGCTCAGTCAGTTGAGTGTCTGACTCTTGATTTCATCTCAGGGTCATGGGATTGAGCCCTGAGTCAGGCTCCCTGCCCAATGAGTAATAAGCTTGAGATTCTCTCTCTCCCTGCACCCCCTGCTCACTCTCTTTCTAAAATAAATACATAAATCTTTTTTTAAAAATGCAGTGTCATTTCTTGGGCTAAGTATGCAAATCTATTAGGCTTGTGCAAAATGTGTATTTTAAATTCACTCATGAATGTTGGGAACTGTGGGAGGCCGCAATAAGGCTTGAGACAAGGACCAAATCAGGCCCTGACTTGTGCCTCCTTTAAAGTCCTAATAACCTAACAAAAGGTTTAGGACGGGAAAAGTTGAGTAGCACTGAGAAAGGGTTTGTTCGCTCGCCTACGTGACTTCCCACACGCTTGCTAAACAAATAAGAACAATTTGGTTGGGGTCAAAGTTGCTGGTCCTTGCTGCCCTAGCACAGCCCATAAATTACTTTCAGGTTTGCTGTATTTGTACTGGCATCAGCCATTTGGCGTCACGAGGAACTCATGGTTGTTTAACTAGACACAGATGTAATATCACTATATATATGGCCTTAATGCTTTGAATAATCTTAGCACTGTTGGACATCCTCCTCAGTGCTCCTCCTGCCCCCATATCTTTGCTTCTTGAGTTCTTTTCTTCATCCTCTTACCCTCACGTTCCTGGTCGATTTGTTGCACCGGCCATTACAGGGAACAAAGGCAGTTGGTAACATAATATAAAGCCAGTGGTTACACCTCCACTTCCATGGCAATCAAAATGAAGGTGTGGGTCCCACTGAGTATCTAATCCTCAAAGAAGATACTAACTGAAGAAATGAAATACGTGGGCATGACAGTGCAGCGAGCAGCTCCACCAAGACACTCTATAGTATTTCTAGCATTTGATGTGATTCTAATGAAAATTTTTATTGAACAAAATCAAACGTATATTTTATTTTTACTTTAAATATTTCTACAGAGGATTATAGCAGCTTCCAATAAAGAGCACATTAAACAGCATAATATTGTAGAAATCAGAAATAACGAACACAAAAAGGAAACAGCAAAATGACTGATGATGCAGGCTATCAGAGTAGTTGTGACTGAAAAGAATATTGGGTTCTGAACTTCTTGCAGGTGGGATGAAAATAACATTACAACACCTTCAGCTCTTTTTATCAAAGCAACAGAAAACCAGGTTCCCATGGAAGAGTCTTCTTGACACTGGACACCTTAACAGAATTTCTCATATAGGATTATGGATAAAGAGTTATATGATGGATGATTTTTTTCATTAGGCCTGATTTTTACATGGTTATTTTTGATATTTCTATAATGACCAAGAGCATTACACCACCAATCCAATGAAGGTGGTGATGTGAGGGTACCCTGTACTGTGGTATGAGAGCCATCCAATGTTGTGCTTGACAGGTGTAGTGATGGATTTCTGACTGGTGGAGACCTCTGGGTCCACAGAAATCCTAGGTAAGACTGACTCAGACTCCCTGAGAAAGTCTAAGATCTTCAAAATTTTCTGCAGAAGTCTGAGAAATTTACATTTCCATGGTCTTATTTGAGCCATCTGCTTCCCCAGTTCAGAGGTCATTTCACTATTCCACAGAGGCTGTCAGATGCCCCCATTCCATGTGACATAAATGTGAAACAGCTCCAATAACACACACACATGCACCTGCATGCACACATGCACATGCACACATGCATATGCACACATGCATACACACACGGATACCTTTGATTCAAAATGTCCTCCATTGGGAGAGGAGTCAAGATGGTGGAAAACTAGCAGGCTTACATGACATCAGGTAGCAGGAGATCAGCTAGATAGCTTATCACATCATTCCAAACACCTACAAATCCAATAGGAGATCGAAGAGAAGAAGAGCAGCAATTCTAGAAACAGAAAATCGGCCACTTCTGAAAGGTAGGACCCGTGAAATGAATCCAAAGCGATGGGAAGACAGACTGCAGTGGGAGGGGTCAGCTCCCGGCAAGCCATGGAGCAATGAAGCACAACATCAGAACTTTTAAAAGTCTGCTCCACTGAGGAACATTGCTCCAGAGGCTAAGCCAGGGTGAAGCCCACATGGGGACAGCTTGGCCTCAGGGCCCATAGGGTCACAGAAGGATTGGGGGTGTCTGAGTGTCACAGAGCTCACAGGTATTAGAGTGGGGAGGCCGACTACAGAGACGGAGCCAAGGAGCGAGCACTCAACTCGGGGTTACCTTTAACCATGATCTGTGGCACAGACCACTGCTCTGTGAGCGGGGATCCTACAGAATCTGGGAAGACCCAACTGGAAGAGCTCAGAGATCTGTGGGATTCGGAGACTCCAGGCGGGGCTGGGTGCCAGAGACAGAGATACTTGTTCACAGGCTGGGTGAGCTTGGAGCATGGCCGGAGGCCAGGGAGATAGGAGTGATTGAGCACTTTTCTCCGAGGGCGCACTGAGGAGTGGGGCCCCGAGCTCTCCGTTCCTCTGGGCCGGCTGGAGACTGGAGGCCGCCATTTTCATTCCTGTCCTCTGGAACTCTATGGAAAGCATTCAAGGAACAAAAGCTCCGAAAGCAAACCAAAGCGGATTACTTAGCCTGGCCTCTGGTAAGGGTGGTGCAATTCTACCTCAGGCAAAGACAATTGAGAATCAATACAACAGGCCTCTCCCCCAGAAGATCAACTAGAAATCCAGTCAAGACCAACTTCACTTACTAAGAAGAACTGCAGAATTCCAGAGGAGGAGAAAGCAAACCATGGAATTCATGGCTTTCTCCCCATGATTCTTTAGTCTTGCAAAGTTAATTTTTTTTATTTTTATTTTTTTCTTCTGCTAAATATTTTTTAACTTTTACCCTTTCCTCTTTCTGGAAATCTATCATTCTATCTATCTATCATTGAAAATAGAAGGAGAGATAAAAAGCTTCCAGGACAAACAAAAACTAAAAGAATTTGTAAACACCAAACCAGCTCTACAGGAAATATTGAAAGGGGTCCTCTAAGCAAAGGAGAGCCTAAAAGTAGTAGATCGGAAAGGCACAGAGAAAATACACAGTAACAGTCACCTTACAGGCAATACAATGGCACTGAATTCGTATCTCTCCATAGTTACCCTGAATGTAAATGGGCTAAATGCCCCAATCAAAAGACACAGGGAAAAAAAAAAAAAAGACACAGGGTATCAGAATGGACAAAAAAACAAAACCCATGCTGTCTACAAGAAACCCATTTTAGACCCAAAGACACCTCCAGATTTAAAGTGAGGGGATGGAAAACCATTTACCATGCTAATGGACATCAAAAGAAAACTGGGTTGGCAATCCTTATATCATATCAATTAGATTTTAAGACAAAGACTATAGTAAGAGATGAGAAAGGACATTATATCATACTCAAATTATCTGTCCAAATTATCTGTCCAGAAAATCTAACAATTTTAAATATCTATGCCCCTAACATGGGAACGGCCAAATACATAAATCATTTAATAACAAAATCAAAGAAACACATCAACAATAATACAGTAATAGTAGGGGACATTAACACTCCCCTCACTGAAATGGACAGATCATCCAAACAAAAGATCAACAAGGAAATAAAGGCCTTATATGATACACTGGACCAGATGGACATCACAGATATATTCAGAACCTTCCTCCCAAAGCAACAAAATACACATTCTTCTCTAGTGCACATGGAACATTCTCCAGAAGAGATCACATCCTGGGTGATAAATCAGGTCTGAACTCTGAACCAGTATCAAAAGATCGGGGTCATTCCCTGCATATTTTCAGACAACAATGCTATGAAGCTAGAACTCAATCCCAAGAGGAAATTTGGAAAGAACCCAAATACATGGACACTAAAGAGCATCCTACTAAAGAATGAATGGTCATCCAGGAAATTAAAGAAGAATTGAAAAAATTCATGGAAAGAAATGATAATGAAAGCACAACGGTTCAAAATTTGTGGGACAGAGCAAAGGCAGTCCTGAAAGGAAAATATATAGTGATACAAGCCTTTCTCAAGAAACAAGATAGGTGTCAAATATACAACCTAACTGTACACCCAAAGGAGATGGGGAAAGAATAAAGAAAGCCTAAACCCAGCAGGAGAAGAGATATAATAAAGATCAGAGCAGGAATCAATGAAATAGAAACAAACAAACAAAAAAAACAATAGAACAAATCAACAAAAATAGGAGCTGGTTCTTTGAACAAATTAATAAGATTGATAAACCCCTGGCCAGACTTACCAAAAAGAAAAGAGAAAGGACCCAAATTAATAAAATCGTGACAGAAAGAGGAGAGATCACAACCAACACCAAAGAAATACAAACAATTATAAGCACATATTATGAGCAACTCTATGCCAGTAAATTTGACAATCTGGAAGAAATGGATGCATTCCTAGGGACATATAAACTACCACAACTGAACCAGGAAGAAATAGAAAACCTGAACAGACCCATAAACAGTAAGGAGATTGAAACAGTCATCAAAAATCTCCAAACAAACAAGAGCCCAGGGCCAGATGGCTCCCTGGGAATTCTACCAAACATTTTAAAGAAGAATTAATTCCTGTTCTCCTGAAAATGTTTCAAAAAGTAGAAATGGAAGGAAAACTCCCAAACTCATTTTGTGAGGCCAGCATTGCCTTGATCCCAAAACCAGACAAGGATCCCATCAAAAAAGAGGATTACAGACCAATATCCTTGATGAACACAGATGCGAAAATTCCCTCCAAAATACTAGCCAATAGGATCCAACAGTACATTAAAAGGATTATTCACCACGACCAAGTGGGATTTATTCCAGGGCCGCAAGGTTGGTTCAACATCTGCAAATCAATCAATGTGATACAATATAATAAAAGAAAGAACAAGAATCGTATGATACTCTCAATAGATGCTGAAAAAGCATTTGACAAAGTACAGCATCCCTTCTTGATCGAAACTCTTCAAGGTGTAGGGATAGAAGGCACATTCCTCAATATCATCAAAACCATCTATGAAAAACCCACCGCAAATATCATTCTCAATGGGGAAAAACTGAGAGCTTTTCTGCTAAGGTCAGGAACACAGCAGGAATGTCCATTATCACCACTGCTATTCAACGTAGTACTAGAAGTCCTAGCCTCATCAATCAGACAACAAAAAGAAATTAAAGGAATCCAAATTGGCAAAGAATAAGTCAAACTAGCACTCTTTGCAGATGATATGATACTATATGTGGAAAGCCCAAAAGACTTCACTCCGAATCTGCTAGAACTTGTACAGGAATTCAGTAAAGTGTCAGGATATAAAATCAATGCACAGAAATCAGTGGCATTTCTCTACACCAACAACAAAACAGAATAAAGAGAAATCAAGGAGTCAATCCCATTTACAATTGCACCCAAAACCATAAGATACCCAGGAATAAACCTAACCAAAGAGGCAAAAAATCTATACTCAGACAACTACAAAGTATTCATGAAAGAAATTGAGGAAGACACAAAGAAATGGAAAAGTGTTCCATGCTCATGGGTTGGAAGAACAAATATTGTGAAAATGTCTATGCTGAAAGCAATCTACACGTTCAATGCAATCCCTATCACAATCCCATCCACTTTTTTCAAAGAAATGGAAAAAATAACCCTAAAATTCATATGGAACCAGAAAAGACCTCGAATAGCCAGAGGAATATTGATAAAGAAAGCCAAAGTTGGCGGCTTCACAATTCCAGACTTCAAACTCTATTACAAAGCAGTCATCATCAGACAGTATGGTACTAGCACAAAAACAGACACATAGATCAATGGAACAGATCAGAGAGCCCAGAAATAGACCCTCAACTATATAGTCAACTAATCTTCGACCAAGCAGGAAAAAATGTCCAATGGAAAAAAGACAGTCTCTTCAACAAATGGTGTTGGGAAAATAGGACAGCCACATGCAGAAAAATGAAACTGGACCATTTCCTTACACCACACATGTAAACAGACTCAACAGGGATGAAGGACCTCAATGTGAGAAAGGAATCCATCAAAATCCTTGAGGAGAACACGGGCAGCAACCTCTTCGACCTCAGCCACAGCAGCTTCTTCCTAAGAACATCGCCAAAGGCAAGGGAAGCAAGGGCAAAAATGAACTATTAGGACTTCATCAAGATTAAAAGCTTTCGCACAGCAAAGGAAACAGTTAAGAAAACCAGAAAACAGTTGACCGAATGGGAGAAGATATTTGCAAACGACGTATCACATAAAGAGCTAGTATCCAACATCTATAAAGAGCTTATCAAACCCAACACCCAAAGAACAAATAATCCAATCAAGAAATGGGCAGAGGACAGGAGCAGACATTTCTGCAAAGAAGACATCCAGATGGCCAACAGACACATGAAATAGTGCTCCACATCACTGAGCATCAGGGAAATACAAATCAAAACCACAATGAGATACCACCTCACACCAGTCAGAATGGCTACAATTAACAAGTCAGGAAATGACAGATGCTGGTGAGGATGCGGAGAAAGGGGAACCCTCCTACACTGTTGGTGGGAATGCAAGCTGGTGCAACCACTCTGGAAAACAGCATGGAGGTTCCTCAAAAAGTTGAAAATAGAGGTACCCTACAACCCAGCAATTGCACTACTGGATATTTACCCTAAGGATACAAACATAGCGATCCGAAAGGGCACGTGCATCAAAATGTTTATAGCAGCAATGTCCACAATAGCCAAACTATGGAAAGAACCTAGATGTCCATCAACAGATGAATGAATAAGGAAGATGTGGTTTATATATATACAAATGGAATACTATGCAGCTATCAAAAGAAATGAACTCTTGCCATTTGCAACAACATGGATGGAACTAGAGGTTATCATGCTTAACAAAATAAGTCACTCGGAGAAAGACAACTGTCATATGATCTCCTTGATATGAGGAAGTGGAGATGCAACATGGGGGTTCTGGGGGGTAGGAAAAGAATAAATGAAACAATATGGGATCAGGAGGGAGACAAACCATAAGAGACTCTTAATCTCACAAAACAGACTGAGGGTGGCCAGGGGGAGTGGGGAGAGGGAGAGGGTGGTGGAGTTGTGGACATTGGGGAGGGTATGTGCTATGGTGAGTGCTGTGAAGTGTGTTAACCTGGAAATTCACAGACCTATACCCCCTGGGGCTAATAATGCATTATATGCTTATAAAATAATTAAAAAATTATTTTTAAAAAAAGTCCTCTATCCTTTTGGACATTTCTCCCTAGACCCCCGGCAATCCCCCCCTTCACCCCATCTCACACATCATCCCTTTCTTTCTCTGCAATTTTCTCTAATATTAGCACCTCCCTTAAGGAAAAAAAAAAAGCCCAGTTTCTCTTATTTTCTCATATATAGCAGCCTAGCTGTTTAATCTCACCAGCTCCTCACTGCTGAACATCAACCATACCCAAAGTGGAGACTCAGCTTCTTCCCCAAGCGGATTGCCAGAATATTTCTGTAGAGAAATTCTAGTACATACAACTAAGACAGAGAATTGTTCAACCCCATCTACCCACCATTAGAGGAGTCTAATGGTGCCCAATATTAGTACTAGTCCTAAATGGTGGAAAGCAGAAAAGCTCATAATTTTATTTGATAAATAATTTTTTATTTATTATTTTATATATAACTTTATTCATATTTTTATTTATCAGGATTCATGCTCCACCAATCTTTATATTTTTCCACCAATCTGATATGCCACTTCCTGCTATTCCTACTTGCCAGGGCCTATCTACTGCTTTGTCTATAGAAGTGCCCTCATGATCTGTTTGGATATCCACTCTTGAAGGCACACTCATGGGGTTCATCCAGTGGATGTTTAGGTGGGACCAACCTCTCAACTTTTCCCCTTATATCCATTTAACATATCACTGGGCTTAGTTTCTAAGAAGTTCTCATATACCACAGTTATTTGAAACATTTAAAACAACATCACCTTTACTTTAAAATATAAATCATTATGTAGCTAATGCCTGATGTTCACATTCTAAGTAATCATATTCTCCATTTACCATATGTGGGCATAAAAATTATCAATGTTAAGACAACCTCACATTTTTAAAAATACTGGTTGAAGGTGATTAATTATATTGAAGTTAAAGATTAATTTTTGTTCTCTTGAACTATATGTTCTTTTTCTAACCTTCAGGGTAATCTCTTGCTTACCAAATACCTTATACTTCTATAAATTTTTCTTCCCCTGTCCCTTATTAAGGCAAGTTTCTGTTCCATGGAAAGGCTCTAATAAAGTTTCACATGTTATCAACTATAGAAAAGGATCATATCATTGGATATGATCTTCTGCAATGCCCTCATTTCATAGGCAATGACACCTTAGCCCTAAAAGGTGAACCTAGCCCTCATGGAGGGTTTCTGCTTTAACACAGGACAATGCTGTAAAAGAAATGGGATTTTTTAAAATTATTTTACTTATTTATTTGACAGACAGAGATCACAAGTAGGCAGAGAGGTAGGCAGAGAGAGAGGAGGAAGCAGGCTCCCCACGGAGCAGAGAGCCTGATGTGGGGCTCAATCCCAGGACCCTGGGATCATGACCCAAGCCACTGAGCCACCCAGGCGCCCCAAGAAATGGGATTTTTTAAAATGGGATTCCAACTCTTAAATATCAGACAGAGGGGAGAGAATTGGAGCAGTTGTTTCTAGGACTCCTAAAATCATACCACAGGCCAATCCTGATACTAGGAAAAGGCAATTAGAGGAAATGACACATCACCCTCCAGGGGATCTGGGGAAGGGGAAAAAGGGAAGTTAAGTTTGCAGGTAATTAGGAAGGAGAAGCCTAGCTTCATAAGGAAGCTGCTCAAATAAGCCAAACCCAGCTCAGTAGCAGCTCATCATTATTTTTTCATTGTGACAACTTCCACATGCCCCAGAGGTCAGGATTCCCAGTTCCTGAGACAGTGAACCTACAAAGCAAAGACCCGTGGCAGGGAGAAATCCAACCCTGGTTTACAAGTGTTATCTTCTCCAACTGGAAGGTGAGGAACCAGTCACTACTGGAGGTCAGAGTTCAGCCAGTGTATGAGCTCAGATCTCCTGTTTCTTAGGTAAGTAAGCCAAATCCTGTCACCTAGGAAGATATTCTTATGAGAGAGTTGAACTAAAATGAATCTTGGGGAACTTCTGCTCAAAACTTGACTTTTGTTACTTTTGACACAGTAACTGTCAGAGGCAGGCCCCTGGCCAGGGCGGCCTCTGCCATTGAAAGATGGCGCCTGGCTAGTTGCCAAGTTAGGATTGCCTCGTGAGACTAAGCGGAACGCCCAAAGAGGAAGTAAGCAGCATTGGTTGCTAGCGAAGTTGTTCGTTTAGGTGCACAGCCTGATTCGCTCCCTCCTGTACCCTGCTCGCTGATTGGTCATGTAAGCGTATATAAGTGTGTAGACTTGCGGAAATAAAGAGAGAGAAGATGCATCCGAACCAGGCTTCTTGTCGTCCTTGCGGGTCGAGGGCGACAAGTAACTATCTATGAAGTATCGAATTCAAACCAGAAAACACTTCAAACCACAAGCCAAGGTTACTACGGCTGCTCCCACACTGATTCTAGGGTTTCTCAAATCTCATTCCCAGTCACTGAACATCTCTGAAGTGTCTACAACTACGTCCTTGCCATTTAATGTAGTATTGCTTTGGGCAACAAGTTGAAATTTTTTGCCTGTAGAATGACAGTGTTTAGACTTCATGTAAATTCTAAGACTCAGTCTGTGCAGCAATGTTTCAGACAGACTGTCTATTTGAAGATGGAGAGAAAGAGCCATTATATCTTTTCCAAGGTTTTATCTTCTCTCAAACACATATGGATGCGCAGCAAGCAAGCTACAATGCCACACTTCCCTGGTCATTGACTATCCTGCAGTGTACTTCTTAATTAAAACCAGCATCACAAATATGATTGCTTAAGTGCCAAAAACCTGGCCAAAAACCTGGCCAATCAGAGAACTACATGATCATTAAATCCCTTTAAACTACTATTTTTTGTGTGTGAGGTGAATACAGTTAAGCATTAAATATTCTTATTGTTTTCCATCTAGTGTATTTTTTTAAATGCTGCTTCTTTTTCAGCATCGTGACTTCCATTTCAATTCTGTCATCAGATTTAACCCTATATTACAATAGTTTATTATGCTTTTTGTTTTTTTAGCTGGAGTTTGTAGCAATGCCGGGGATTAAGGAATAATTTGAGTGAACGACACATAAGTGTTGCCTAGTAACACAGGCTGATCTGTACAAAGCCATAAATTGCAAAATTTCATAGCAGCATAAAAACTTTTACTGGCACTTAAGCATATTTTTCCCTGATTGAAGCAGAATTCATGCAACAATTACAACCACATGACAAAAGCTGGTAATGATTAGCCTTCAAGAGCTGCTGTTATTTCCTGACAGTTCCAAAGCTGTTTTTGTTTGTTTCAGGAAAGAAAGCATCAAATTCTTTATGGACTAGCCTCACTGACAAGGCAGAATCCAGCCTGTTAATTAGCCCGTGCTAGCACTTTAACTACAGCTCCCAATGAAGAATGGAAGAGTTATATAATAATTCACAATTCTAATTAATTTGCATCAACCAAAACCAGCTCTAAATATACCAATACACACTTGAGAGGGCAGCCCTCCTCACAATGGTGCAAACATGCCTGAGACTATCATTGAAAAAAGAACTTCATGAAGATTAAAGCTGGAAGCCAGGAAGGTTATTTTCAATTATCCTAACAAATATCTTCACGAGCTATCTTAAGATATCTTCAACATTTAGTTACTGAAGTAAAAATGACAAAACAAAGTTACTAGAGAGTTCAGGGAAAATTATTATTTTCATAATTAATTCAAGGCAGCCTGTTGAGTAGTATCCCCTTACCAGCCCAAAGAAAATATGGGATTTTTGGAAATAATGATTTATCATATCCTGTTACATACTAACATACACATACGCATATACACAATGAATATTTCACTGACTGGATACTGAGTGACTTCTTTTTCTCTGACAAACACATGTTTCTATGAATAGATTCACCAATGTCAAGGGATTCATACTATAACTCAAGGAAATTGAGGAATAAATGCTTTGATCCTTTCATAAATTTTCATTCTTCTAAGACTGGCTTGACAACAACAACAACAAAAAAAATCACTTATAGGGATGCCTGGGTGGCTCAACTAGTTAAGCATCTGCCTTGGGCTCAGGTCATGACCCCAAGGTCATCGGATCAAGTCCCTCACTGGGCTCCTTGCTCAGTGGGGAGTCTGCTTCTCCCTCTGCCTGCTGCTCCCCCTGCTTGTGCATTCACTCATTCTCTCTCTCTGACAAATAAAATCTTTTAAAAAACAACTTATAAAACTTTAATACATAATGCAGGCACCAAAGAAAGCATCATGTAACACATGGGAAGAGATGTAGGTTCAGGCTCAGTCTTTTCATCAGCTTTGTGACTGCGCTTCCTGGTATACATTTTGATAAGTCCTCATTTACTTTCACTCAAGCCTCATAATGTCAAACTTCTGGTTTGATTTCTCAGAATCCCCAAGCCCAACACAGCAACAGTGAGATATCTGCAAAGATCCAGATGCCACCAAAAGAGATGGAACAAGATGGCACCAAAAACAAAGGTAGACAATTAAATAAAATAAACAATAAAACCAGATAAGGGAATCCAACTAATCCAGAGATTTTAGGTCTAAGAAAGCCCACTCATACACCACAAACTTGAAATGCAAGGAAATGGTCCCGAAGTACAATAAGCCCAAACTTAGTGACTGTGGGACCTTGAGAAAGTTGTTTAACCTCTCCAAGTTCCAGTTTCCTCCTCCAAAAATTGGGGGATTGGATTAAATGAGCTCTAAAGTTTCTAACAGCTCTAAGATCTCATCGGTAAATCCTTTCACTGATCTATAAGAAAGTCTCCAAGGCTTCCCAGTCTCCAGTTTTAGTATAAGCAACAACAAAGAAATGAGCAAGAAGAGCTGAGAAACTAAAATTATGCATAAGCCATAATGGTCAAGGTGTGATTCGCTTTCCAAACACAACTGATCATTACAAAAATGAGACTTGTGTAGTTACCTAGTATGCTCAGTGCAGAATGGACATTTACCAAAAATCACCCCCTCACCATTGCCCCTTTTCTACACACACAAACCTCCAAACAAGTTTTGCTGTTTGCCCTCCTTTACGGAGTGAGTGCGTTAATTATGAGTGTGAATTATGAAGTAAAAATAACAAATCTGAAAAACTTACTGAGCAAATGGCAGTACATTGTCTGGGTTATGTATAGACTGAGTGACAATTTAGTCACTAATTTCTGATTAAGTTTTAACATCGATTCACTTATTTTGAAAATAAAGTGATGTTCATCAAATAAATCCTAATGATAAGTGAAACATGTTTTCCACACTGTATTAGAAAGCAAAAGAAACACCAAATTCTTGAATGATCAGTGAATGAGTTAGATGGATTATGAGTATTATGTTTCATTGAAACTAATAATGCATTCTGAAAGGTGACTATAGAATATGGATTCAATACGCTACTGAAGCTAAGAAAAGCATAATTAGAATAACAGAACCTCTGAGCATCTTTCTATAATTAGCCCAAGAGAAAACAAATAGATTTACCAAATTGCTACTCACTTATTGCCGGTCAGAATAAAATAAAGCACACAGATTCCCTGAAATATGCTCCTAAAATATATTACTTAAAACTTCCAAAGATTGCTTAAAGGTAAATGTTGTATTATTTTCAGTAACTAAGGTAAACATTCTAATCTACATGAGTAACCAGAGCCATGCATAATTTTGTAGTTTACTAAATTAACCAGCATGACCGAAGTGCCATAGACACTGCATTAAACAAATGAAATGTACTTTTATTAAAAGTCTCTACACCAAATTAATGGGTGAAAAATTTGTGAATCTGCCAAAAAAGACCTCTATTCCTTAACCTTCTAACTTTGAGGAGTAAGGTTTATGTAACCAAAATTGGGTGAGTTAAGATTCTCTTAACCCACTAAAGGGAAAGTTCCAAATTAATTTTTTGTTTTATCTATGATGTCATTTTATTTCTCAAGGAATGCAATAGTGATGCTTTTTATTATGTTTGAAACAGTTTTATTTTAACTATCCTTAGTGTTCTTTTGGGGCTCTTCCCAGTTATATGAATGATGTTGGACACACAAATTGTCTGATGTAAGAGACCTGAAGCCTAGGGGATGCCTGGGTGGCTCAGTCAGTTAAGTGTCTGCCTTTGGGTCAGGTCATGATCCCAGAGTCCTGGGATCAAGTCCTGTATCCATCTCCCTCCAAGCAGGGAGCTTGCTTCTCCCTCTGCCTCTGCCACTCCCCCTGCTTATGCTCTCTCTCTCTCTCTCTCTGACAAATAAATAAATAAAATCTTTTAAAAGAGAGAAGAGAGAAAGATCTAAAAATCTGAAGAGGGCCAGGTTTCTTAAATGTATATTTTTAATATAATTTTTATTATGTTAGTCACCATACAGTGAGTACATCATTGTTTTTCATGTAGTGTTCCATGACTCACTGTTTGCATATAACACCCAGTGCTCCATGCAATACGTACCTACCTTAATACCCATCACCAGGCTCACCCATCCCCCCACCCCTCTCCCCTCTAAAACCCTCAGTTTGATTCCCAGAGTACACAGTCTGTCATGGTTCGTCTCCCTTTCTAATCCGTCCCCCTTCATTTTTCCCTTCCTTCTCCTAATGTCTTCCATGCTATTCCTTATGTTCCACAAATAAATGTACACTTTAAATCAGAAAAGCATTCAAATAATGTAGTTCTCTCCAAGGAGCACATTCGAAGTTCTCTACCTTTTAAATAAGGTGCAACAGAGAGTAACATTATTACCCTTCATTTTAGAATTTGTAATAAGAGTACCATTAAAAGGTAACATAATGAAGGGGAGAGGATACGGTATGAGTTTTGCTTTGTTCTCTCCTTTTACTTAAAATAGTGGCTTCCCAAAATCTCATGGAAGACTGAAAAGTAGTTTTCAACTCAAGACACAGAAAGTAAAATAGGTCAAAGTCCACTGAATCTATTTTCAATTATTGAGACATACATTCCTCAAGCAGCCAGAGTCAGCCAGAATTGTGTGAGACCTAGGGATCATGATGAAAATATCTTATAGTAAAATGTATTCCCCATAGGTTTAAATGCAAAATGAGAACCCAACTTTTTATTACTCGTTAAATGAAATGTGCAGTCTTTTTCCCCTTTTAAGGTCAAGTATGCAGTATTTTGGAAAACAAACCATAAAAACATGATTAGAGAGAACAGAGGAAGTCATTATTTTCTCCAGTCATAAAGAATGCAGCATCATTCTATCAATCTAATGTATCTTCGTAACAGCAATGGCAGCATGTGGCAGTGCTTAAATTGCAAATACAGTATTTAAGAAAAAGCTTGAATTAAAAGAGCACCAAGACAAGCTAGAAAATATCCACATGGATTAGATGATTTTTATAAATTCCATCTTCTTCCCAAAGACCCATTTAACATTGTATATTGCCATATTTTCTACCTACACGGAAATAATGCACTCATCAGGGTCCAAATCATAAAGTAAATCCACATGTACATGGTTAATGGCTAATGGAGAGAGAGTCCAAATTGTGGTATATGGTACAGGAAACCAAAATATCTGTGGAATCAGTATAGAAAATGTTGAATCTGAACTAAGTGTACATAACATTTCTCTGTTTTGTTTGGTCTCTTGGAAAGATTTATAACAAAACCTGAAGATAGCAGGATGCACCTCCTTAGTGTTAGGACAGACTCCATGCAAAAGCTTAGCACAAAGACAAATATTTCAGAGTGTGTGTCTGCTGCAAAACACAGCTTCACTGTTGAGGAAGTTTCAATGCAGTGTCAGTTTTGCAACAACAGCTGCTAGCTATCTGTCATATTTAGGGCAGTTATGCTTTTGAGATACTCTGCTAGAGGCAGCTGGATCAACTTGAAACCAATCTGAAAAACATGTTTAGGAAAGTAAAGGAAATGACCTGTAACTTTATAAACACACCATATCATATATGAGATTCTCACCAATCTAGCTCGATCAAGTCAGGTTATCTAGGAGGAGATGACTTTTTAAGCCACCATTCAGGCTCAGGATTTCATGTTTCAGGGCTTAGTGATGGCTTCCATTTACAATCTATCTTCTTTCAAATGATGTGTGGCATTTTGTGCAGGCCCTGGTTCTCAATAAAAGAACATGAAGATAAATCCTACCAGCTGCATCATCACCTACAATGCATAACAAGCAAAATCATTCTGACTGAGGACAAGCATAAAACAATCCAGAGATTCTGCCAAATCTATAGGAGAGGACTTTTTGTTTTCTTGGTTTATTGGTTGTTTGGTTCAGTGGGGTTTTCTTGTTGTTGTTGTTGTTGTTTCATACAGTGTAGCAATGTTGCAACCTCCTCTCATGTACGAACATGAATTAAGGAAGTTGCTTCTGCCCTAGCCAGTTTGTTTCTCATCCCAGTGGTTTGTTAACTGTAATGAACAAGATAAATAGTCTGACTAAGAAATAAAACTGACCTCATGGATAAGCTAAGGAAATGTCAGGCCCCACTTGTTGCTGAAAACTCAGCAGAAACCTACACAGACCCAGAATAATTGGAAGGAGGCCAAAGGTCAGGCACCAAACAAACTGAAGACTCTCCTTTAGGCTTCAGTTTATTTTTTCTACACATTCCTACAAATATTCACAGAAAGACCTAGGATTTGGCTAGTCACTGCTAAGAATGTTGAGCCCATAAAAAATATTGGCATAAAAACATCAAGACTTATTTCTAAAAATGTTTTTTTCCTTACACTCTTAAGCTAGATGTTCACCAGACTCAAAGTTGGTGGCCACACTGAAAACTTGAATATTTATGCCTTCAGTTTTTCTAAATAAAAAGCTCCATTCCATTTGGCATTTTAGAATTAGTAAGATTAATCTCACCTTCAAGCAAATTAAGAAGATAATAGTCCCAGCTTTTCCTTTGATCCATTCTTGGCTCACAGATGAGAAATTCATTTTTAAGGGGAGATGCAAAAAGGCAGAGAGGACACCAGCTAAGGTGTCCGCGTCCACAAAAATGCAGGTGTGTCCATGTGGAGAAGGGGTCTACCAGTTCACCCCACAAACTGAGCTATGGCTCAGCATCTGCATTTAGCAAAGTCATCAAGAGCTGAAACACTCACATAGATAAGTCAGTTTTGGTAACAATACTATGTGCTGTGTCAATCAGTGCTTTCATTTGTGTGAGATCATGCTCCAACATGCAAAATCTTGGTAGGTTCAGTAGACAATACTAGTGTGTTGTGCATTTTGTTGTCCTAAATATTGTTCTCACATGTTCCAAATGTTGCTGGAATCTGATTCCCTGTGATAATTTGATATTGCACTTAAATGAAATATATATTTCAGGAGCCTGGTTCAATGTGCTGGGCAACTGATAAATGGAAGTAAAGCTGGAGGCTTTACTCTTTCTGAGAGGGCCAACTCTTTCTGTCTCTTTATCATTCTTTTTTTTTAAAGATTTTATTTATTTATCAGAGAGAGAGAGGGGGAGAGAGCGAGCACAGGCAGACAGAATGGCAGGCAGAGGGAGAAGCAGGCTCCCTGCTGAGCAAGGAGCCCGATGTGGGACTCGATCCCAGGATGCTGGGATCATGACCTGAGCCGAAGACAGCTGCTTAACCAGCTGAGCCACCCAGGTGTCCCTGTCTCTTTATCATTCTTAATGATAAAGTTAAACTGCACAACCAGACATGAATTTAACATTCATTCAACAAATATTTTTGAGTACCTAGCATTCCTAAGTTGTTGGATACACAGCACTTAAACATTTAAAAAAAAAAAGGAAACAACTTCTTCTATCATAGAAATTGCATTCTAGAAGAAGTAAGAAGGTAATGAATGGGATAGATAAGTAAAATAAGTAGAATATAAGAAAATAAAATATATACCACATATAAATGGTAAGTACTATGGAAAAAATTAAGTGGGCAAAAAGATAGTGATAGCCAGGGTTAGGGGTGGTGCAGGGATTCTGTTGCAAATAGGGTATTATGAGGGATGACCTCATTGTGATGGTGACCTTAAACAAAGCTAATGAGAAGTCAACCAGGGTAATATCCAGGAGAAGAACATTCCAGACAGAAAGACTGGCAAATGCAAAGTGGAGAGGATATGCAAATTTTTCAGTGATTATGTGGGTTATTATAATTTTTATTCAAAGTAACATTATAGTAGAATTTTTCTGGATTCCTTCTGAAACAAGAAGAGATACACTTCTACACAAATATGAAAAGTCCTATAACATAAGTACATACGTTTACTTGTCTGTTATCTTCATAGAATATTAAAGGATAGTGGAAAGTCTGAGATGGGTCACCAGACTCCCCGGATTTTAAGTCAGAGAAAGAGAAGTCCAGAGGGATCAAATCGTTTCTCAAGGTCACATCCTTTTCTGGGTGGTAGTCAGGGTCAGAACTCCAGTGCTCTTCACTCTGGAATTTTTTCTTACTTGAATTAAGCATAGTAACACTCTGAATTCATTCAAAATTATGGTGGGAAATCATCAGAGCATTTTAGGGAGAAGAGTTCATGATCTGCTTTACTTTAGTAAAGGCTCACTCTGGCAACTATGTGAAGAATAAACATTAGGGAGGGTGCAGGTGCACACAGACAGACCAGTTATGAAGCTGTGGTGGTGTCCTCTACACCTAGAAAAATATTTGTCAAATCAATGAATGAACATAGATAAGTGCTTCACAAGAGAACAAATATTATTTCTTAAAAATTTGTTTCCTAAATATATTTGTTTCCTAAAAAGTGCATGGCACTTTGCACATGCATTTGGAAGAGTTGGAAGTACCAAATGAATAATAAAAATATAGCCCCTGGGGATGCACTTCTGAGAAGATGGAGTAGAGGTGCTTTTCCTCATTCCTCCCACTAAGTACATCTAAAACCGTGGACATTATATATAAGATAAAACCAAGAAGACTCTGAAAGATGGAGAGAAGCCAGCAGACTGGACAGGGACTTCAGGAAAGACATGATGCTGAGTTCCTGAGTTTTCATTCTGAAGTTGAATAATATGACAACGCAGAAACATCAATGGACACAGACAAAAATGAGCCCCCAACAAAAACTTGCTCTCTCTAACCAGAGGGCTAGGAAAAGGGCAGCCTAGAAAGACAGGACACTTAGATAATAACTGCTCTACTCCAGATAAATGCAAAAACAAAAACAAAAACAAAAAAAACCTGTGGCCTCACTCCCACCCACACTAGGCAAAGGCCAAATACAGAGCCTAGACTTCCACCTGCATGAGGCTATAATAGAGATGCCCCAACAGCACCGCCAGGGTGCCCTTGGTCAAGTAGAGAACTGGAACTTTCATCTCCTCTGGCCAGAAATAATGTCCTCCTATAACGTCAGTAAAGACCATTGGGAAGCTTGGAATTCTACGCTCTCCTCTCAGTAGAGACTACACAGTAAGTGAGAACTCCCATCTCTCCCTATAGTAAGTGAGAACTCCCAGCCCTCCCTGCAGTAAGGTTAGAGCCCCCACCTCAGGTGTCAGAAGAGGCTAAGTGGGAAACCTGAACTTTTAACTCCCTCTTGAAGCAATGAGGTAGTACTGTGCCTTCCCCAGACATAGTAGCATCAGAAAAGTCAGATGAATCAGAAGGCTTAAACAAGATCTGAAGTCTCACAATATAATGTCCATGGCTCCAGTAAAAGATCATTCATCACACCAAGAACCAGGGAATTTGAAATTGAATGAAAAAGAAAATCAGTAGTTGCCAACACTGAGATGACAAAGATGTTAGAATTATCTGACAATGATTTTAAAGCAACTTGCACAGAAATGTTTCAATGAGCAATTATGAAGACCCTTAAAACAAATTTTTAGAAAATTAAAAGCCTCAACAAAGGAAGAAAGTCTCAGCAATGAACAGAAGATATAAAGAAGAACCAAATGGAAATTTTAAAAGTAGAAAAATAACCAAAATAAAAATCTCAGTGGATCATTTCAATAGCAAAATAGAGGGGACATAGAAAAGAATCAGAGAAATGAAAGAACAGTAGAACTTACCCAGTATGAAAGAGTGAGAAAACAAATGGTAAAAAAAATAAACAAATAAACAGAGCCTCAGGGTCCTGGAAGACTATTACAAAAAATTTTGCATTCATATCATGAGAGCCCCACAAAGGGAGGATAAAGAGGTTAGGGATGAAAAAAGTAGTCACAGAAAGATGGCTTAACACTTCTATATTTTGGCAAGAGTGATAAACTTACAGACACCAGCAAAACTATTCTAAAAGAATGGCTACAGGACATTCTCTAAACAGAAAGAAAATGATGAAAGGAACAAACGTGAAACCTCATGAAAGAAGAAAAAAACACAGTAAGAAAAAAATATGGTAAATACAATAGTTTCTCCTTAAGTTTTCTAAATTATGCTTGACTGTTGAAATAAAAAGTATAACAGTATCTGATGTGGCCCTAAGTATATGTAGGGAAAATATTAAGACAATTATAAATAGAGGAGGGAAAATGACAATAGCAGTAGATTGCAAGCAGTTAGGTATACACAATGCCTAGAGCAACTACTAAAAAAAAGCTCAACAATATGATATACTCAAAAACACTATACATAAATAAAATACAACTCTTAAAAACTGTTCAAATAACCCACAGAAGTCAGGGAAAACAGAAAAGTGAAAAACAGAACAAACAGAACACAAAAAATAAAACAAATCCCAACCTAACAATAATTACATTCAAAGCTGTATTGGTTTTCTGCTGATGCTGTAACAAATTACCACAAATTTGGTGGCTCAAACAACAAAAGTTTATTATGTTACAGTTCTGTAAGTCAGAAGTCTGACAAAGGTCTCCCTGGGCTAAAATTAAAAGCTAGGTATCAGGCAAGTCTGCCTTCTTCTAAAAAGTTTGTATAGGATCTATCTCCCTGCCTTTTCTAGCTTTTAGAGAGTATTTGCATTCCTTGGTTTGTAGCTCCCTCCTCTATCTTCAAGGCCAGCAAATACAGGTGGAGTCTTTCTCATACTGCATCACTCTAACTTCCTCTTCTGCACTCCTCTCTCACTTGTAAGGACCTATATGTTTGCATTGTGCGGACTCTGATAATCTAGGTATCTCCATGTCAATGTCAGTTTATTAACAACATTAATTCTATCCACTATTTTATTTCCCTTTCCTATATAAGGTAATATATTTGTCATGTAAGGTAACAGGTTCTGGAAACTAGGATGTGGACATCTTTGTGGGAACATTTTCTGCCTAATACAAATGTAAATGATCTAAATATATCAATTAAAATGGAGTAGCCAAGTGTTTTTCAAAATATGACCTAACTATATGCTGTCTCAAGAAACTTACTTCAAATATAATGATATAGGCAAGTTGAAAATTAAAGGATAGAAAAGATATATCATCCAAACATTAAATCAAAAGAGAACAAGGGTGGCTATGGTAATATCAAATAAAGCAAACTTCAGAGCACAGAAAATTACTGGAATCTGGGTGGTTCAGTCTGTCAAGGGACCAGCTCTTGATTTCAGTTCAGGTTATGTTCTCAGGGTTGTGAAATCCAAGCGCATGTTGGGCTCCGTGCACTGAGCATAGAGCCTGCTTAAGATTTTCTCTCTTCCACGGCACCTGGGTGGTTCAGTCGGATAGGCATATGCCTTTGGCTCTGGTCATGATCCCGGGGTCCTGGAATGGAGAGCTGCACCGGGCTCCCTACTAGAAGGGGAGCCTGCTTCTCCCTCTCCCTCTGCCTATTGCTCCCCCTGCTTGTGCTCTCTAATACATAAATTTTTTAAAAATCTTAAAAAAAAAAAAAGATTCTTGGGGTACCTGGGTGGCTCAGTGGGTTAAAGTCTCTACCTTCAGCTCAGATCATGATCCTAGGGTCCTGGAATAGAGCCCCACATTGGACTCTCTGCTCAGCAGGGACCCTGCTTCCCCCTCTCTCTCTGCCTGCTTCTCTGCCTACTTGTGATCTCTGTCTGTCAAATAAATAAATAAAATCTTAAAAAAAAAAAAAAGATTCTCTTTTTCCCTCTCTTCTGCCCTTCTTCTCCCTTGAAAGAAAGAAAGAGAGAGAGAAAGAAATGGAAAATTACCAGAGACAGAGAAGGACATTATATAATAAGAAAAAGATCAATCTACCTAGATGATGTAGCAATCCTAGATGTGTATACAACAAACAACAGAGCTGCAAAATATGTGAAGCAAAAACTGATAGGGGTGAAAAGAGGAATAGACAAGTTCATAATTATAAGTGGAGATTCCATTACCTTTTTTCTCAACAACTGACAGAAAAAAAGAGGCAGAAAATCAGTAAGGATATAAAACTCAACAACACCAGTAAGGAAAGAATCTGATATTTATAGAACACTCCTCCCAATGACAGCAGAAAGCACACATTATTTTCAAGTACCCATGGAACATACACCAAGATAGATCATATCCTAGGCCAGAAACCTCAACAAACACATTTTTAAAAATTGAAATCATACATAGCATGTGTTATGAACTGAATTATGTCTCCCTAACCCCCAATGTGACTTCTTCTGGAGACAGGGCCTTTAAAGATTTAATTAGGAGCACCTGGGCGGCACAGTTGGTTAAGTGTCTATCTTTGGCTCAGGTCATGATCCCGGAATCTGGGGATCAAGCCCCACATTAAGCTCCCTGCTCGCTGGAGAGTCTGCTTCTCCTTCTGCCTCTTCCCCCTGCTTGTGCTCTCTTGCTCGCTCATTCTCAAATAAATAAAATATTAAAAAAAAATAAAGGGGCAATTAATTAAGTTAAATGAGGTCATAAGAGTGGGACCCTAATCCAATATGGGACTGGTGGCCTTATAAGAAAAAGAAGAGATGCCAGGGATGTGGTGCGCAGAGGAAAGGTCATGTTCTCACATTCTTCTTCTCACCGCACTGAGAAGGTAACCATCTGCAAGCCAAGGACAGATGCCTTGAAACCTGCCAATACCCTGATGTTGTACCTGGAGCCTACAGAATACTATTCTGTTGTTTAAGCCACTCAACCTGTGGTATTTTCTTATGGTACTGTTAGCAAACTAATATGGTGTTTTTTCTGACAGTAGTGGAATCATACTAGAAATAAGTAACAGAAAGGTAACGGGAAAATAAATCTCCAAAAACTTGAAAAATAAGCAAGATCCTTCTAAATAAACCATGGGTCAAAGGGGGGAAGTCTCAAAGGAAGACAAAAATTTCACTGAACTGAGTAACAATGCATATATATCAACATCGATAAGATACAGGCAGTGTCAAGAGGGAAACTTACAGTACTAAATGCACATATGAGTAAAAAGGAAAATTAGCAAATCAATAATCTAAGCTCCCACTTCAAAAATATATAAAAGGAATAGTAAATAAACCCAAAGCAAATATAAGGCAGGGAGTAATAAAGACCAGAAATAAGTAAAAATATAGATCTAGCTTTCTAGGAATATATAGCTTGTATCTAAGAGAGATGGTATTTATAAACAACACAAAATACTGGACAGCCAAAGTCTATAAAAGCCAAAAAGGCTCCAGGACACTTCTATTTTTGAAGCTCTGATATATTAAGAAATAAAAAATGCCAAAACAGAATTTTTGGTGTTGTGGTGTATTTTAAAAATTTGAATTTTGTAATGAATCTTTATAAAAACAAGAAAATGCAATAATTGCATTACACACAAAATAATGACATAAACTATGAACACATGAATTTAGAGTATACTTCAAGGAATCCAATAATGGGACACAAGGTTAACCATATCATAAATGTGTTCTTCATTAAGCCTGTCTTAGTACATGTAACTATACCTTATAGTCATATTAAGAAATAATATCACAAAATTATCTCACAATAATATCACAATAATATCACAAAATTCCATTCAATAACCTACAGATCATAAAACAAAAGATAAATCACTAATTACTCTATTCTAATATTTCTGTCGAAGATGTCTCAACCAATAATAAGACTGAAAATCACACTTTTTCCTTTGCCACTATTTGCAAAACTCTGCACATGGCCAAAAGGTCTGCATTTGTGTTACTATCATAAATCCATATTCTAAAATTATATCAGTCTTCTTGAGTATGACAGTCATGTCTACTACAAATGTTAGTATGCAAACTGAGAAGCTCAACACTCAGTTATGCAATACGCTTGTGCAAAATGCAAGTTTTGCATGTGAAAACAGTATCAAAAATATACTGTGGTTGAACTTAACAGAATTGTCCTGGAGGGAAACCCTAGGCAACTGACCATATAAACCAGGCATTTACTCTACTTCCACAATCTCATCATTGGTTACCATGGAGGCATGTGGCCCCATGGAGGTCAATTTTGTCATTGGTTCTATCTACTCCAGAACCACATGGGAACGAATTTAAGTAGGTCAAGGTAAAAAATGTTATCAGATCAAGGCTCTGCCTCTGCAAACCTGTTATCTTGATTCCAAGCTTAAATGGCAAATTGTCTACTTCAAGCTGGAGTGGATTTCAAGAGTTCCATTTTTCTATGCTGGCAGGCTCAACTGATGGACATAGTCTTCCTGTAGGTACAGTGGGAGGTTCATGTTTGGTTCACTGGGAGGACTCTGGGTGCAATGCAATGGGCCATTTAAGTCTTTGTTCAATTGCTCATGAGTCATGTATTCTTAAAGCAAGTCACTTCATCTCTCTGGGCTTCAATTTAATCATCCGTCAAACTGAAATACTGGCTCAGCCTCAGAGTTATTGGAAAGGTAGAGCAAAATAATGTGTGGGAAAGAACTTGGTAGGTATCAAGCTCTCAGTAAATGTTAGTAAAATCAATGACAGCTGCCTGTTTCAAGCAAGAGTGCCAGAGGGGAGATATGAAAGAGAGCATCTTCTTGTTTCCTCAACTTGAGAAAATGGTAGAATACAACACCCCTGGGTGGTCTTAAGGAGCTTAAAGATGAATCCTAGGTTACAAACAGCCTCTGTCACTATGAGTTCCAGGTTGATTTACTATCCCCATTGCACTTTTCCAGTACCAGGAAAATGGAATTACCCCCTACTAAGTTTCTCACCATTGTGATAAGAAACCAAGAGGTAACTTAACCCTCACAACTGCCATAAGAGGTTAATAATAGTATGTCCATTTAAAAGACTGAAACTGAAAGGCTGGGAAACAGTAAAAATTTGAACATTACTCAATCTCGTGCCAAAGGTCATGCCCTCTCCTCTATACCACACTGCTTTGTGATGCATTTCAATACCAGCACTGATATCCTTCTGAAAGTGACCCAAGTATCACTAATACCTAATATTTACTAAGTATTTATTATGTGCCAACTACTTTCATATATTAACTTATATAATTCCTACAACAATGTTACAGGATAGATGAAGCTATTGTTATCCTCATAACACAAATGTAAAAATTGAGACCCAACAAGTGAACTAGCAGTTTGCCCAAGACTAAATGATGGGTGAGGACTGAGGCTCAGATTCAAATCCAGACACCCAAGCTTCATCCAAGGTGTTTTTTGTTTGTTTGTTAAGACTTATTTATTTGAGAGAGAGTGTGTGCGTGAACAAGCATACAAGCCAGTAGAGAAGCAGAGGGAGAGGGAGAAACAGGTTCCTGGATGAGGAGAGAGCCAGACGCCTGGCTCAATCCTAAGACCCTGGGATCATGACTTGAGCCAAAGGCAGGTGGTTAACTGATTGAAACACCCAGTCACCCCCGTCAGAGGTGTTCTTAACCATTACTCAAGATGGATACACCAGACAGAATTATCAACATTTATAACATTTTCCCCAGGGAGATATGGCTAAGAATTATGAACTTGATTAGAGAAACAAAATGATTTGCCCAAGATCACATAGCACCAAGACCAGAACTTAAACCAGGGCTTTGTTGATATTAACAACAGCTACTATTTACAGAGAGCCTACCAGATGCCAGGCATGGAACTCAATGCTTGATGTCTCAGAATGACCCAATCTAGTGAGTATTATTTTCTTCTTTTCATAGATAAGAAAAATGGAGTCAATAGTTATGGAAATTACATTAAGTCAGGTAGCTAGTAAACTGGGAATTTAGGATTTGAATCTTTCTCTTTTTACCTCCAAAGTCCATACCATTTACACATATCTCAGATTATTCCCTTGAGCCTCACTCAGTCTACTGTTGTCTCCACTACTCATAATCTATTGTTTTTACCCAAAAAGAAAGACTTTGTCCCCAAGATATTATTTCACAGCCAGAGTTTGCTCAAGTGTTTTTAAGATGGAACAAAAATATTCCAAGGAACAAAGACCTTCCCTCAGATTTTTTTTCTTTATCAAATTGAATCTAGTATTATTTCTAATAAATTAGTATATTTCCCCTCAGAGGAAAATGCCCCCATAGATCTTGAAATTTATGAAATGCTCATGAAGGGCCAAAACTTTAAATTAGGTGCTCTTGAAGTGAAGTAAAATCACCTCATAGGAGTGGAAATTTCATAGGTATTGTGGTTAAGACTAAGGACCTGGAGTTTCCTCAATTGGAAAGATAAAAAAGAAATTTTCGAATATCTGGTAACTTTTTACACTATCACTAAAAAGTAACAGAATATTCCTAGTCAAAATACACATTCACAATCATCTATTCCAATACTCATTTTATCTGTCCATGCTTGTTATTCAGAAAAAATATTTGAAGGAACATATAAAAAAGATAGGTGCATTATAGCATTTAAAGATAAAAAGATAAATAAGAACCATATAAAAGAAGGGAAGAGATCATTCCATCAGGAAACCAAGGAAAGATCATAATTGTACTTGGATATCAGTTCCACTTTGGCAGCAAAGACAAAAATACAAAGTGTCGGTTGCATACAACTATATTATGTAATAATGTGAATAGCTTATATTTACAAGAAAGGCTAAGGTAGTGCCTAGCATAAAGTGGGTTTCTCAGTAAAAGTTTACTTCTTCTGCCTCCCCTTAAAAGTCTTTTCTCTTTACTTCACACAAATTGGCGATTAGAAAGTAGTATCCCTTTCTGAAATAATATGGTTTTGAGACTGTTTTCCCTAAGAATTATTCCTGAACACATTCCTTTCCT
Source organism: Mustela nigripes (assembly GCF_022355385.1). Classification (NCBI taxonomy): domain Eukaryota; kingdom Metazoa; phylum Chordata; class Mammalia; order Carnivora; family Mustelidae; genus Mustela; species Mustela nigripes. The sequence continues at coordinate 144,936,850 of NC_081558.1, read as the reverse complement.
TAAAATAAATAAATAAACTCCTATACTCTAAGATAAAACTCAAAAGATGAGTGATAAATTCTTCATTGCCTTAAATTGCTCAAAGGACTAGATTTAAGAAAAGAAAGAGGAAAAGAAGGGAAGAGGAGGGAAGGGAGGAGAGAAAAAGAGAAGGGTACAATGTAATCATATAAAACTAGTATCTAATATGTGTGCATGTTTATAAAACTGTATGTTAATTTCCTCAAGATCTCAAGATTCAGTTGACAATATTTTTTCCCCTAAACACTCAAAACAACTCACCCACAAGCACCCAGTGACTCCAGGAAAGTCGTACCCATTCACTTATAAACATTGTTGAGGACCAATGATGTATAGGTGATTACCATACTTAACAGCTATATGCATTTGAGGACTTCAGTATTTAATCAAAAAAGACTTTATACATTTTTAAGTGTTTGTTAACTCACTCAGAAGTTTTAAAGTTTTAATAAGTGCAAAAATGGTTGAAGCATAAGAGAATTTCAGACCACATAGGTGAAATCCTAATGAAATAGAGACAAGATGGAATCATGCAAGGCTTCCCAACTGGCATGCCACTTCCAAGGGTACAGGTATACCAGTGGGGGACAAGTGATCTGAGATAGTGGCCCCTCAGCCTCAAGGCTACTGAATCAAGTCCTCTTATTTACCCCAATGTGTAAAAATATTACCATTTTCTGTGTTTGAAAAAGGATGGGAGGAGCGCCTGGGTGGCTCAGTGGGTTAAAGCCTCTGCCTTCGGCTCCAGTCGTGATCCCAGGGTCCTGGGATCGAGCCCCCGCATCGGGCTCTCTGCTCAGCAGGGAGCCTGCTTCCTCCTCTCTCTGCCTGCCTCTCTGTCTACTTGTGATCTCTGCCTGTCAAATAAATAAATAAAATCTTTTTTAAAAATTAATTAATTAATTAATTTTAAAAAAAGAAAAAGGATGGGAAAGTACAAAAAGAGACTATGAAACAACAGCGAAGATTTCTTAAGTTGATGAGAAAAATCATGTGAAACAGAAGGGGAAAAAAAATCATTGGAAAACCAGTCTCAAATGATTATGGAGATGTAGTCAATTCAAAAGAACACAACAATTAGAAATGTGATTTACACTTCTGAGCACTTCCATGCAAAATAATAGGGTAAAGAGTTAGGCAAATAAATAAACACTCTAATAATGATGGTAAGTCTGAAACAATTACTTTAATATTAAGTCTGTATCTGGTATACATATAGACCCATATTTTGGTTTGGTTTAGTTTGGTTATTTTTCTTAAAGCTGTACAAACCGGGGCACCTGGATGGTTCAGTGGGTTAAGCCACTGCCTTCAGCTCAGGTCATGATCTCAGGGTCCTGGAATCGAGTCCCACATCGGGCTCTCTGCTCAGCAGGGAGCCTGCCTCCCCCTCTCTCTGCCTGCCCCTCTGCCTACTTGCGATCTCTGTCTGTCAAATAAATAAATAAATAAAATCTTAAAAAAAAAAAAAAAAACTATACAACTCAAAACTACATTTACTTCAGGGTACTCTAAAATGAAATCACAAACTGGATACACTCAACTTATAATTATATGTACAACTGCATTTTAAAATGCATTGTTTTTATAAGTAACTATAAAAATCTATTTGAATACAACTATGTATGCTATTCCATGAAATGATAATTAGTAGCATTTCTTATTTTAGTAACTATAAAATACAAATTTTAGTTCTTGGAGTACTAAGGAAAACAAAGATTGGCTAAGTTACAGAATTTTGCTTAAACTTAATTTAGATAATCTTATGAAGGTTATTTCTTATGGAAAAATACTTTTGAGAATGTTTACAATGATTTGAAACCAAATTGCTTTCCTCATTTTCAAAACTCTTTATTCAATCCCAGATATAGGGAAAACCCTACAATTAAGCCTCCTAAAACTATTTTTACTTATTTTTTTTTATAATTTTTAAAATTTTTTTATAAACATATAATGTATTATTAGCCCGAGGGGTACAGGTCTGTGAATTGCCAGGTTTACACACTTCACAGCACTCACTATAGCACATACCCTCCCCAATGTCCACAATTCCACCACCCTCTCCCTCTCCCCACTCCCCCTGACCACCCTCTGTTTTGTAAGATTAAGAGTCTCTTATGGTTTGTCTCCCACCCGATCCCATATTGTTTCATTTATTCTTTTCCTACCCCCCAGAATCCCCACGTAGCATCTTCACTTACTCATATCAGGGAGATCATATGATAGTTGTCCTTCTCTGAGTGATTTATTTCATTAAGCATAATAACCTCTAGTTCCATCCACGTCGTCACAAATGGCAAGAGTTCATATCTTTTGATAGCTGCATAGTATTCCATTGTG